>NC_000077.6:110756620-111049120 GCF_000001635.26 Mus musculus | reverse complement strand
TTCAGGACAAATGATGCTATAATAAAGACTATTATTTGCTTTTATCATGACTCTAAGTTATTTATGAATTCAAAAGCACTTGTGATCTGTATTTTCACTACACATTACCTTGGAAATAGTGACTGTTGGATAGGACCAATAGTAATTAACAGCCAACAATATAGGGAATTTGATATTTTCAAGAGTGATCTGCTGCCAACATTTGTCAATGAGCATAAGGATAATTGTGAGGCACTCTTACTTACATGTAATGACTTGTATTAAGATGTTCTCGACAAAAAGAACATGTAGAATGAATTTGTACCACATGGGGAGTGGATATTTGATTAGCTTTACTGATGGAGAATTTATCATCCAACCATTGGCATCTCCACACGAGAAGTCCAGAGAACTCAGTACATTCCCTCAGTCTGGGAGACTGAATGCTTCAGAAGTCCCAATTTGGTACTGAAGGCATGGAGGATTGCTGGAGAGTGGCTGGTCTTCAGTCCACATTGGAAAGCCAAGTAAGTTGGTTGTCATATCACTGAAAGATGGCAGCCACAGCAATAGGGTTGTCACACTCGAGAGCAACACTAGTTTTCCCCCAAACCTATTAATATCTAAGCTGTGGCCATAATGGGCTGTATACTGAGGGAGGGTCTTTCCCTTTTAGTTAATGCTATCCATAAATGCCCTAAAGACCCACCAAGAAGCATGTCTTTTGGTTGAGATTAGATCCCAGATCTAATCAAGTGGAAAACTGTCTTAGTTTAGTTTCCTTTCCTGTGATAAAGCAACCTTTATTTGACTTACAGGATATAATTCATCATAGATGGAATTCAGAGCAGCAACAGAAGCAGAGACCATAGAAGAGCCCTGCTTCTTGTGATATGTCCTCGGCATTGCTGAGTTACCTTTCTTTTAATGTCCTGTGGACCGCCTGCCTAGAATTGGGACCACCCACGGTGGGCTAGACTCTCCCACATCAATTATCAGTCATAAAATGCCCTCACAGACTTGCCCACAGGTCATTCTGGTAAAAGCAATTCCATAATTAAAATTTCCTCTTCCCAAGTGTGTCTAGGTTTATGTCAAGTTGACAGAAATTATGAGGTCAAGATTAGCCATCATAGAATTCAACAAAGATCAATGGTATGCTGTAATTTTACTATAAGTACTGAATCGTGTTGTGACCAGGATGATGAATGCATTAGAGTTTTGTTCAGATCATAGCTAGTTTAAGCCATACATGGAACACTGTTCATCAGTCATCACAATAGCTGCAATGCAACAGTTGCAGTACATACCCTAATATCTACTTAAGCACACTCTGCATCATGAAAAGGTTGGTACAAGACTGGAACCCACGACAGTCCCTTTTAAAAGCTCTGCCAATGAAAAGGAAGCCTTTTCAGTAGTCTCATATTCTGGTAGGTACAGTGAAAGTAGTCAGGTGGGTTTGTCATTGGAAAGCGAGCCTCTTTTATGAGTCTCAAGTTTTGGTGGATGTGTTGAGAATATTCCAATAGGTTTTAACATCATTGTGTACCCTTCAAGAGTGGCTTTTGTAATCATGAAAAATACATTTAGAATCTTACTTTAAAGTGGTATTGTTCTAAAGGGATATGAAAGGGTATACAACAAACCAAGCAGTTGTACTTAATATTTTAAAATTTTCCTTCCAAAGTCATTAGGGGAAAGGGTCAATTGATCTGAATAATGAATCTTATTGGTGAATAATCATTAATGATATTTACAATAGGAATGAGATTTGAAGTGAAGAATCAGCTTTGTACTTACACAGCAATGTATAAGAAAAATGTTCATATCCATAAATGGCAAAATGTTACATCATCATGAAGGAAAGCAAGTATTTGATGTTGTGAGATGGTTGTTGCTTCTATCTAGTACCAACCCATGCTAGCTACTGTTCATCTTGTTGAGTTTGATTTAATCTTTGTTTTGTAGTTCATATATTCACACCTGAGATTCCTTTTATTGTGTTTTAAAATTATATACTTAGAAAGCTTCTGAAATAGTATACAAACTTGTAGGCTAGGGTAATCAAATCCATATACATTTTGCAATTTCCCTTCAACAGTTGGTTGTAATAAATGACCTAATAAAGGTAGAGTTAGAATCTCTGGCAGAGGTAGAAATTCTTGCTCATTTGGCTACTAAAGTCATGGGGAAAAAGTCTTTACTCCAATGGTAGTCTAACCCCTTATATCTAGATCCTTGCAATTAATGCTTCAATCACAGATAAAATCATTTCTTGATCACTGAAGTCTTAACACCCGTGTTACTTACAAAATATGAAACAGGAGCACATAGAATGTTAGATACTTTATTCATAGGATAAGTTTTTAGTAAGCTTCAAAAAACAAATAAAGGTGAAGGAAAATCCTGATCCCCAATGCTGGGGCTGTTACTTCAGGGATAGGAAGTAAGAGCCTTTTGTGTATAAAGCCCTGGTCTCAATCATTAGCAATGATAAATAAATAAATAAATAAATAAATAAATAAATAAATAAATAAATAGAGAGGGAATAGGGATGATGCTAAACCTCCCCCAAAATTGAAATTAGCAGTAACATTAAGAAATTAAGACTTATTTGTTATTTATCTATTAGTTTATTTACGACGTATGAACAGACAATAACGTGAGAAGAGTTAATGGGCAATGAGCAGAGCATGCCTTCTCTGTGCTGTTAGATAGGACATGGGTACAACATCCCCAATCTTCATCCCACAGTGACCCACACACATGAGGGCTGATTAGGTCCCAGACTCAAGGGTCTTGATCCTTTTCTTTTTCCTGTTTACCAGAGGTTGAAGTGCAGAAAAGCCATGTCCAGCTCTTTACATTTCTGTACCACATGTTGGTCAGCCAACAAGGTGGTTTATGGGTAGAATTTGTGTTCTTCAACCTCCATCCCAACAGTTATTTGGTGACCAATTTTCAATTCTCCTATCTCAAACTCAGAGCTCTGGGATTACAGGTATGACCTTTCAACCCAGTTCCAGTCTTGTTGCTTTTCCCTTAATCCACTCAAGTTCCAAATCTCTAGGATGAGTTTGAGTATGTAAATTTTGCCTGCCCCCTTACATTTCTGATGATTCTCTTCATTATCCTATGATTATCATACTCCTCGCTGAACTTAAAAAAAAAAAGAAAAGAAAAGAAAAAAGGAAGAAAGAAAGAAAGAAAGAAAGAAAGAAAGAAAGAAAGAAAGAAAGGAAGGAAGGAAGGAAGGAAGGAAGGAAGGAAGGAAGGAAGGAAGGAAGGAAGGAAGGAAGGAAGGAAGGAAGGAATCCAGCTGTTGATGTTGTTTCCTTGTGGTATCTGCAGCTAAGGTGGTATGCCACTGTCTACTACTTATGAACCAGGTCATTAGTATTCTTCCTCCTGTGTTCAAAGGGTTGTTGTTTGTTTCTCTTTCACTTTTTCTCCTACTTGAACTATTCTCCCCCAGCAGGTCACCGTTCCCATTTGTTCATAAATACAATACACTACCTCCCAACTGACAAGAGAAAGGAATTTAGAAATAAAAAGATGTAAGTGATCATCTATCTCTCAAGCATTGGTATTTGGGGGAGGAGGGACTTTTATTTTGATACCTGTATTTTTCAAAAGTTGTCTCCACATTCTCACCTCTCTGTCAGTACAGCTCTTCAGTCAGACACCTCAGGCATTTTTATTTCAAAGACAGTGTAGTTGTATCATATCAAGCCACTCCTCTCTATGTCGTATTGTATTCTTTATCTGGGTTTTAAGCAACTCTTCTTCTCTTGTGCCTCCTCATTGTTCTTTAATACATCACTTTTTGTCTGAATCACACAGCACTCAAGGGTCTTGGCTTATACATTTCTGATTCCCTTTTGCTATTAGATTCTTAGATCTAAACCAGACTTACATTGTTAGGCAAGTACTCATGCAAATACCTTTTAAATTTGTAACTTCGGGTCTTGCACTCTCCCACAATACCAAGTTCACACATCTTCTTTCTACTTTTACCTCCCATTTGGTATTAGCTACATATTAAAACACATCCCATTCAAAACACATTTCCCCCGGTTCTAGAGTCTTGAATTCTGCATCAGGCACTTGTTCTTGTTTGGAATTCTCAGGTCTCTGCACATTTAACTCTCTCATGTCTGGGTGTTTGAGCCCATTGTACCACAAATGGGTAAATTCCTTTAAACAAATAACTCTGACATAAATATGTATATTGTTTCTGTCTTTCTTACTTCAGGTTGCAAAAGGGCAAGACTTGTTTCTATTCAGTTCATTATTGCTTTACAATGTCTGTGAATGACTCAACATACTGTTTTCATACTTAATATATAATGAATACATAAAAATGGTATTATTTTTTAAAATTGCATACCCGTACCAGTTAAAGGAATTTCACTTTTCTTATCAGCTATGTTAAGTCCAACTTGTAACTCAAAGGTAAGAAAATGATGAAGTGTGAAGGTGAAGAGATGAAGGAAGGAACTAAGAATGGGAAGAAGGAAGGGGGAGGGGGAGAGGGAAGAGGAGGAGAGGGAGGACAGGTGATGGAGAGGAGAAGAGGGGGAGAAATAATTGTGCTGCAGAAAGATAATTTGTATTCATTGCCATGAATTCTGAGTAAGAATTTAGAAGTGGAAGGCCTGAATTCTTTAATTAGTTTTGCCACTTAATAACCTATAACTACAGGCAGGGCCTCCTTCTTCAGTATGTTATGTGGATAATGATAAGGCAACTGGTTGAAAGTTTAAATGGAAAGTTTTAATTCGAGATTCTCTTTTAAAATTCTTGAGATACAGCTCTAGTTTATTGTTATATTAGATCTATAAACAAGGCTGTTAGAGTGTCTTAAGATACTAAATGGTTGCGATTTTAAAACTCCTCACTTTTTTCATATAACAAAAACAAAATAGGCTTTATATATTAGGCAATTTCCCCAGTTTTTAAAAGTATGTTTTAATTTATTTTTTTAAATTTTATTTTCAGTTTTTTTGTATATTTTTATTTTTTAATTTACATTTTAGGTAAACTTATTTACATTTTAAGTAAACTATAATTACATCAGTTGCAATGCTTTTATATTTGATGCATCACTTTAATTGTCATAATCTTGTATGGAGTTGCTTTAATCCCCATTTAACAGAACAGAAAGGCTTTAAACATTTGCATTCATTTGCCTGAGGCCACATGGGGGATCCAAAGAGTTTGGATTCACATCAAGATCACTGACTATTATAGGTTTTAGTGTAAACTAGATGGTAAAAACAAAAAGAGAGCAACTGAGAAATGAAAATACAGAGGGAGTCTAAGGCATGCATGAACCAAATAGAGAGGGCTCACGATTCAGTTACATCTATCTGTAGCGGTGATTAAAAAATAAAAACACTTTAACAAATGCAACTTACGGGAGAAAGGGGTTATTCCAGCTCATAGTTAAAGGTACAGTCAACTGTAGTAAGAGGCTGAAGGTATCCAGGTCTTCCATTAGCCGGTCACATGAATCCCAGAGTCCGGAAACAGAGAGAAGGGAATATATTCTAATGCTAAGTCCTCCTTCTCCATTTATACTCTTTACAGTTCTAGTCAGGGAGTGGTCACCACCCGCTGTGGATGGATCACCTCCTCACTTAACACAACAAAGATGATAAACAGGCAGACACAAACTCACTCAGTGGTGATTCTAGTTTCTATCAAGTTGATAGTTAACATTGTCTCAAGAGGGAATGAACAGGATAGACATAATGTCAAAGAAACAGAGATAGAGACCAAAGATGGGTGGACGAACAGATGGATGGAGGTACAGACAGATAGACAGACAGATGGATGGACATGCGGGTGGATACTTAAAGTCAATGTTAACACGATAATATACCTGGGATGTTCTCTCTATATACCTCTATCTCTTTCTCCATTCTGTATCTCCCACACACTTCTCTCTTCTCTCTTTCCTCCATAAAGTGAGAGAGTTGTTGGACTTTACTGTTATCTAATACTTTGATCCTTGTCTGTATATGCCAAAGCAAACAGGCTTTGATGCAGTAAGACCATAACTATTTCATTTCTCAATTTGAAAATATAATATTTACTCCCTAGCAAGCAGGACTCTGTAGGCAAATGGACCGTCCTATCTTTCTCCACTCTTCAGCTCTGGATGCTGACAAAGTTGGAATTTAGAAGACAAGACGGAACAAAAATATTCTGTAAGCAAGTACTACAGATCTGTGAAGTACATACAATTTACTGGAGTGGAATGAGCATGCCTACAAAGCAAATCCTACTCAGTAATGAGAATTGTGATTTGTAAGCTATTTCCCCTCTGTGTGTGTGCATGATCATTCTGTAATTTACTGGTGATTACTACATACGTTCTGACTACTTTTCTTGTAATAAATAGAACTATTAATTATTAGATTCTCGATGGACACTATCCAGACATCCTTGACTATATATGTAGACCCAGAAAAACAGCCTGTGTGAACTCCAGTTTCTTCTTCTAATGTAATCTAGGTTGAGGAAGCCAAGGGAAGAGAGAGAACATGTAATCCATACTTAGACAGGGCCACACTTGCCTTCAGTGCGTACTACTTTCTGCCTTGAATGGTCACACTTTGATTATAGCTATTACTGCTAAAATGCACTCCAAATTGGAGAGGAGGGGAAAAAAACCAAGAAACCGAAAACCATACCAGATTTACTTCATGGGAAAACTTGTGTTGTCTTGTAACCACAAGGTGGCGCAATAGGGACCAAGAATGCTCAACCCCTAATAGAAAAGCAATTACTAGAGACATTTTCATAATAATTATTAATACTATTATTATCCCAGCATGGGAGGGGAACGATTAATTAAGCCCCACCCATAGCTGGGGAGCTACTGGCAAGTGGTGGCTTCTAGAAGAGGGAGAATCAGTTTGCTTCAGGGATGAGGACCGTGAGAGACTACCCAAGGCCCTGCAAAGGGTCCTACATCCATGTAAATGCAGTCAGTACTAAGTGGATGTAGTGGCTTTTAAAAGTAGCACGTGAAGTTGTCAAGGAACGATGGAGAGTTCTGGAAAAGAAGCTAGAGATCCAGGGCTGAGGGGTGGGTTTGGTCGAAGCATGTTACATGGATACATGAAACTCTCAAGCAGTAAAAATGAAATTTGAGAATAGCATAAACAGAAGTTTGTACGGTGGATGACCTCTCTTGGTTCATGTCACATATATAAGTTGTCCTTATCACAGCACTCATGCTGTTTCTTAGAATTTCCTCTCATTGTGGTGGATAAGCGGTATTCCCATCTTTTCCACATTCAGACTTTGTGGTCTTTATATAAACTACTCAAGGAACATAGATGTACTATCATAGAAAAGGATGGGAAAATAGATCAGAAAAACAAGATCAGCAATGATCACATTAACTACACTGTCAAGTTCTTACTGTGTACATTACATGATCAGATCATGGTAGGTTACTCATTAAAGGAAGACTCCCAACTGTACAGAGAGGAACTGGACACTGGAAATGTCCAGGTAAATTCACATTGAGCCAGAATTCTGAGAAGAGAGATCATAGGCTACATACTCCCTCTATTGGCATTGTCCTACCGATGTCCTAGAAAGTAGTTGGCTAATCAGAATTAGGAATTTATCTCTACAGGTATAGAAGTCCAAGATCAAGCCAGAGTGTATCTGACCCATGAAGAATGCTTCTCTCTGAACCCCACACAGTGGGAGGAGCAAGGAGTCCCTGGTCTGTTCTACAAGAGCACTGTCATCTCTTGTGAAGTCTCTTGACTTCACTTTGGACCAAGGACTCATCTCTCACTGCTATCAACTTGGGCATTGAGATCTCCTACATAGGACTATTAGGGGCACATAGACACATACACCAGAGGAATATACTAGCAACAGTCAGCATAAAGAGTGAGGGAAGGCAAGCAACAAACAAAGTGGGCAAGATGAGAAGTAGAGTGAGGAAGAACCATGACAACTGATGGCCATAAGGAACCCAGAAATATTCAAAGGAATATCTGTATTATAAGTATTCCAAAAGAGTTGAGCAGAGAAATTGGACCATTTTCCCTCAGATTCATAATTCATCATTGATAGGACTGAGACATGAATCTATTTCACTTGGAATCAGAGCCATCAACATCCATTTAGACACATGGCTTCAAACGTTAACCACTGCATCAAGAAGAAATCATGAACATTTAACAATTGTGACAAATATTACCTAACATTTTTATCATTTCGTCATTTGAGAATTTCATTCACATATATTATGTGTTTTGATCACTTTGCCTTTTTTGTCTCCCCTGTGCCCTGAGATGGCTTTCCCCTCACATCTCCATGTGCTGTCTCTCTTTTTGTTTTAGTCCACTGAATCCACTTAGTGTTGGCTGTATGTGCACAGTCATAGAACCATCTACTGGAGCATAGATACCCTTTAAGAGACTGAATCCTTGAAGGAAACTTCTTCTTTCCCTCCCAAAAGCAATCAACTGCTAAAGACATCTCTGCTAGGGCTGGAAATTTGTGGGTTCTTTCTCCACCCAAACATTACTGTTCAGTACCTGTCTTTGTCAGGGTTTCTATTCCTGCACAAACATCATGACCAAGAAGTAAGTTGGGGAGGAAAGGGTTTATTCAGCTTACACTTCCACACTGCTGTTATAACCAAAGAAAGTCAGGACTGGAACTCAAGCAGGTTAGGAAGCAGGAGCTGATGCAGAGGACATGGAGGGATGTTACTTACTGGCTTGCTTCCACTGGCTTGCTTCCCCTGGCTTGCTCAGCCTGCTCTCTTATAGAACCCAAGACTACCAGCCCAGAGATAGTCCCACCCACAAAGGGACCTCCCCCCTTGATCACTAATTGAGAAAATACCTTATGGCTGGATCTCATGGAGCCATTTCCTCAACTGAAGCTCCTTTCTCTGTGATAATTCCAGCTTGTGTCAAGTTGACACAAAACTTGCCAGTACAATTGACCCATTGTCAACTTGACACACAAACACATTACTAGTAAGCCTCAACCCTTAGTTTCTTATTCATCCCCAAGATATAAACAACTTTAAAAGTCCCACAGTCTTTACATATTAAAAGTTCAATCATTTTAAAATATCCAGTATCTTTTAAAATCCAAAGTCTTTTTACAATCAAAAGTCTCTTAACTGTGGGATCCACTAAAATATTTTCTTCCTTCAAGAGGGAAAAATATCAGCCGGGTGTGGTGGCGCACGCCTTTAATCCCAGCACTCAGGAGGCAGAGGCAGGCAGATTTCTGAGTTCAAGACCAGCCTGGTCTACAAAGTGAGTTCCAGGACAGCCAGGGCTATACAGAGAAACCCTGTCTTGAAAAACCAAAAAAGGTGGGGGGGTTGATATCAAAAGCAAAAATTAAACTCCAACTGTCCAATGTCTGGGATCCAACTCACAATCTTCTGGGTTCCTACAAGGGCTTGGATCACTTCTCCAGCCCTGTCCTTCATAGCACACAGCTTTTCCTCTAGGCTCCAGATATCTGTACTCCATTGCTGCTGCTCTTGGTGGTCATTCATGGTCCTGGAATCTCCAAAACACTGCATGACCCCTTCAGTCCTGGTCCATCAATTGAAACTGAGGCTGCACTTTCACCAATGGCCTTCCATGGCCTCTCACAGTGCCGAGCCTCAGCTGCTCTTCATGACCCCTTCATGCCTTCAAAACCAGTACCACCTGGGTGACTCTTATACATTACTAAGTCCTGCTGCAGCACAAGGTACAACTTTGGCCATCTCTGGAACACAGCCTCTTTGTGATTTTGGGAAAACACTTCCCAGAAAATGTCACCTCAAAGATTCTGGTCTTTTCTTAATCACAGCTAAATTTTTTCCTCTAGCTAACCAGCATCAATAGTCCCAGTAATGCAAAGTTTTTGCTTTAGTAGTTCTGGTATCTTGTTAATAACAGCTGATTCTTCAGCCCAAGCTAACCACAACCACAGAATCTTCACAATCAAAATAGCAATGGCCCCGATAAGAGTTTTTAATCTTCCCTCTGAAATTTCACAAGCCAGGCCTCCATCTTCTGCACTGTTCTCAGCATTATCTTCCAAGCTTCTACACAACATCCCACAGAGCTCTTAACACCGAATGGATATTCTAGCCCAAAGTTCCAAAGTCCTTCCACAGTCCTCCCCAAAACATGGTCAGGTTGTCACAGGAAGATCCCACTTCTGGTACCAACTTCTATTAGTCAGGGTTCTCTAGAGTCACAGAACTTCTGGGTAGTCTCTATATAGTATAGGAGTTTATTGATGACTTACAGTCTTCAGTCCAACTCCCAACAATGGTCAGTAGCAGCTGTGAATGGAAGTCCAAGGATCTAGCAGTTGCTCAGTACCACGTGGCAAGCAGGCAAAAGAGCAAGAGACAGACTCTCTTCTTCCAATATCCGTATATGGTCTCCAGTAGAAGGTGTATTCCACACCTTTAATCCCAGATGACCTTGAACTTGGAGATCTCCTTGTCTTAAACTTCTGGAATCCCTAGCCAAGATCTCCATACAAAGATCCAGGTCAGAAACTTCTATCTCCCAGCCTCCAGATTAGGGTCACTGGTGAGCATTCCAATTCTGGACTGTAGTTCATTCCAAATATAGTCAAGTTGACAACCAGGAATAGCCACTAAAGTACCTAATAGCTTTACTTTCAAATGTCTATGAAATACAGTATTGTTACTGATATATTTTGGAGTAACCAGGAATGTTGATTTAATGAGCACACACACAAGTTTCTCTCTGTCTCTGTCTCTGTCACTCTCTGACTCACTGTCTCTGTCTCTGTCTATCTCTGTCTCTCTGTCTGTCTGTCTGTCTCTCTCTCTCTCGTGTGTGTGTGTGTGTGTGTGTGTGTGTGTGTGTGTGTGTATAGGTGTGTGTGTGTAGACATCTTAAAATACTTCTCACAATCTATGTTAAAATCTGGTCATTTATTCCCTCCAAACCACACTCAAATGTAATTGACTTCATAACAGTATTACAGGTAAACCTTTACAAGGTAATTATATACAGGAACTTGACCTGCGTGCATGCTGGTATTATGGAAGTGGTTAACTATGCAGGGTAACTTTGGCCCATCTCTCTCTCTCTCTCTCTCTCTCTCTCTCTCTCTCTCTCTCTCTCTCTCTTTCTCTCTCCTTCTTTCACTCTTCTGCGACAGGGTGATACAACAAAGAAGACCCTTGCCAGATGTGGGGTCCTCAGTGTTACTTCCTACTTAGCAGAGCCATTCATTATAAATTTTCTAGCCACAACCTGGGGAGGTGGCTCAGTCCATGAAGTACTTGCCACACAAGCATAAGAGCTGAGTTTGATCTCCAGAACCAATCTACCAAAGAAATGGTGGCATGTATTTATAATCCCAGTGCTATAGAGGTAGAAACAGGTGGATCCTTGAGCTTCGCTGCCCAGCCAGCCTTCCTTATTTGCAGAGAATAAGGACTAAAAAAGACCATGATCCCCAAAACAGGATAGGACCTTGGGGACACAGTACTGAAGTTGGCAACAGTACTGGTCAGTAGAATGAAATTGTTCTCTATTCATTATGAATTCCACATTTCATTTCTCATCCTCTGCAGTGAGTATGGTTCAGGTGAGCTGCTGACCTTTGGAGATCAAGTGGACTTCGCAGGCAGTGAAGTTCTTCCTGATTCAGTGAGAACACTGTATTTGAGTAGTGATGAGCAGTTTGGGATCATAAACTTGCATTTCCCAGGACCTCTCCAAATAATTGGACAGTTTGACAGTCACCAAATGAAATATAAAATAGTTGAACAAGCCTTGGCTCTAATTTAATGTTCAATGCTACTTCATGCAGGCACGCTGTCCTGTATGAGGTTTGCACTCCCTCAGTTTGGCACTATTCGCTAGGCTTATGTATCTTTGTAGAGTAGAATTTCAAAGCACCGTTTTTTTACCACACAGTGATGCTGAGAGGAAACATAACACAGAAAGCCCGAAGTGATTTCGGTACCGCTGTTCATAAACCACTTACCTGCGGGTGGTAACATCTCCTGGATTTTCTACAATTGGTTGCATCTCAGTTCATTCTTAAAATTGTTTATGTTAGTTTTGTTTTGATTTGTTTCTGATCATTGTTAAAACTTACTGAAACACTAAAAAATATGGGGAGTGTTCTACTGGCACTACTATTAGTTGCTTGTATTTGGTGAGTAGCCATTACATGCTGAAATACTGCTTTAGTTCTTTGAAATAGTTTCTAAGTGAGTCTTACAGCAATTATGAAGTGGCTAGGATTGGTTTTCTTATTCTACAGTTGAGGAAATTTGCATACAGAAAGGTTTTCCTGAAGGCTTTTATTCAAAATATAGAAATAATAGCATTCAGACTTAGGTAAGTGGTGATTAATTCCACATTCTTAGTTAGAGCTTCACACAGCAGCTGTAAACACAAATGAAGAACCACAGATCAGCAACGTTAGCTATTCTGATCAAGATTGTACCATTAATAAGTATACAATTGTGGCCACCTCTTATCTAGATGACTCAGGTGATCTTATCAATTGTGTATATGTATATAATATATAATATAGTGTATATATAAATATATAGTGTTATATATTATACTACATATTATATACTATTATATATGTTATATATAATAGTATAATATTTGTCTGTGTTGCCCATTATGATAACTACTCTCTCCTTGCCTTTGGTGATTCAGTGTTGCCACCTGGTCCCAATTTTAAGCCCACTGCATTTAATTCATCTAACTGAGCAGCAGCATTTTCATCCCTAAGGTCTGACACGAGGGCATGTGTAACAGCAAAGCTCTTCAAATGTGCTGCTGCCCCTCAGCATTTTGCATCTTAGAGGATTAGTGCAGGGCATGTCTTCTGTGATTTCCCATTGTGGAGGATTAGGTTTCAAACGGCATAGCCACACCAGCATTGCAATATTTCTGACTCTTAAAATCCCTTCAGCAACACTATGTCAAAGGATATTAGGCCCCTCCATGTTCTTTTCAGTAGGTCATCTTTTGACAAATGTTTCAGCCAACCATTCAATCTTTTCCCCTTTCTTACTCAAAACCCTGGGTTCAGACTTTAGTACCAAAGCCAAGCAAAATATGACCCTAAAAGAAAGTCCCTGCAACCTATTATAGATTATGCAGGAGATTATCAGTAACATGAAATAAATGTAAAGTAAAATAAAGAAAATTATGTCCCCAGATGTTTGTATCACCATGTCTTTCATTTAATGATTAGCCTATACAGGTGTTGGCCAGGTCTTAGGCCAGGTCAGAGCCACTTGTCAACAGGTGTGATTCATCTTAGGTCATCAATCATTGGGTATCTCTCCTCTTCTGGTCTTTGCATCTGCAAAAGAAGAGTTCCTTATCTGTAATACAAGAGGCATCTGATAGACTGTGTTGACAGCATAACCGCCTTTAGCTGTGAATTAGCAGCTAGAAGAGTTGAACAATTCCATAAACTCAGCCTGAGGGCAGCCATCTCTTCGCCAGGCAAACTAAAGTCAGAAAAAAAATGTCAACCAGAAGTATAGCAAATAATTGATCTCCATCATGTGCTTCTAATTAACCTGCATCACGTTTACTCATTGTGAGGCTTATATTTAACGAAGTCTTTTATGCAGAAATGTGAAGACTTCTGATAAATTTTTTTTTCTAAAGAAAACTTCACAGTAAATCCTTCTTGAGTTGGGGCTCTTTCTGTATCAGGTTCAAGTTTCTTAGATAGTGTTTAAGGATATTTTATAGGCCCCTAGGGTCAACATGGCAGTCTCTACTCTACTCTACTCTACTCTACAAATCATTCCATGATTATGTAATTTAGCAAGAGAATCTACTTGGGTTTTCACTCATTGGGATTACAGAAAAGCTCAGGTTAACCATTTTCTCTGCAGCCTAGGAAGTTTTCAGAGTGATCAACCTTATAGACTTAGGTTGGAAACCTCTGTTTGCCTGTTTTATCTTTACCTCCCCCCTTTTTTGATGCGCATATAGGTATATTCCTATAGCTGTGTATTCATATGTGTGCAGGTGCACATGGATGCCAGGGGACAAACTTTGGGTTGGAAAAGTTCAAAAGGTTTTGGCTACATTGTTTCTGGAGACAGAATCTCTCATTCTCTTGTGGCTTGTGACCAATGAGTCCCAGGGACCAGCCTACCTCAGTATGCTGAGCACTAGAATTACAGATGCCCCATATCATGCTCGAAATTTTTTAGTTGGGTTCTGAGAGCCTATTTTGTGTCTTCATGCTTGCAAGACATTATGGTTTGCATATGCTTGGCCCAGGCCCAGGCCCAGGGAGTGGCACTATTAGAAGGTATGGCCCTGGTGGAGTAGGTGTGTCACTGTGGGTATGGGCTTTAAGACACTCATCCTAGCTTGCTGGAAGCTAGTATTCTGCTAGCAGCCTTCAAATGATGATGTAGAACTCTCAGCCATGCCTGCCCGGATGCTGCCATGTTTGAGTCTTAATGATAATGGACTGAACATCTGAACCTGTAAGCCAGCCCCAATTAAATGTTGTCCTTACAAGAGTTGCCTTGGTCATGGTGTCTGTTCACAACAGTAAAACCCTAAGACAGAAGTTGGTGTCAGAGGTACTGTTGTGATAGGCCTGACTATGCTTTTCTTTGGCAGAATGTATATTGTGGGACTTTGGATTTGGAAAGCAATAGAATACTTTAAGTAGGGCTTAAAGGGCCATCCTAGTAGGAACATGGAAGACTTTGTTGGTGAAGGTGATTTGAACTGTGGAAGCCTGGCTCTTAAGGTTTCAGAGAAGAATTTTAATATGCAGCCAAGAGACAGTTTTTGAGATATTTTGGTAAAGAGTGTGGCTGCTTTTTGCCCTTATCTGAAGAGTCTACCTAAAGCTATGGTAAAGAGATTTATATTAATTGCATTGAAAATGGAAGTCTCAGAAACACCCAACATAGATTTTGTTCTCTGGTTAAGTCTCATGAAGAACATTTGGAACAAATGTAGCAAGGTTAGAAAGAAAAAATATAAAATATATCATATACTCCCTGAAGTAGAATGGAGCTGAATCCTATGTTCTAGGAGATAGCAGATTAAGGGAGTAGGATTTGTAGGCAAGATCCTACCCAGCTAAATTTAGATCCAGGCATGGTGGTACACACGTTTAATGCACAGAGATAAAGCCAAAGAGATCTCTGAATCTACTTATCCAAGGCCAGCCTGAGACAGAGAAAGTTCTAGGTGAAGAAAATCTTAAGTCCAAGTGTGGTGGTACACACCTTTAATCCAAGCATTGATAAAGGTAAGCAAGGGGGGGGGGCATGTTCCAGTCCCAGTAAGCAGCAGAACTCAGCAGTTTGGGCCATTTGGATCTGACTTTAGAGTTAAGAACAGAAGGGACTACTGAGACAATTGACGTTGGTTATCTGGAGCTAAGAAATTAGAGGTGATTAAGAAGAGACCAGCATCACTGAGGGAAAATCTTATGCAAAGTGTTTTCTGAGAGCACGAAGAAGCTGTGTTCCAGAGATAATCAAAGTTGTACCTCATGCTGCAGCTAAACTTGGTAATGTGTAAGAGTCACCAGGTGGTACTGGTTTTGAAGGCATGAAGGGGTCATGAAGAGCAGCTGAGGCTTTGTACTGTGAGAAGCCATGGAAGGCCATTGATGAAGGCACTGCCTCAGTTGGTGGCCCAGGACTGAAGGGGTCAAGCAAAGGAGTTGAGTCTTGGTACCATGAAGAAAACCTATGAGAGGCTATTGATGAAGCCTAGAGGAAGACTCCAGTGTGTTGGAGATGCCAGTACCATGGAGTGATCACCAAGAAGAGCAGTAGAGTGGATCAACCTGAGCTTAGAGTGCTACAGAGGGCAGAGCTGGAGAAGTGACACTATTAGAGGGTGTGGCCTTGTTGGAGTAGGTGTGTCACTGTGGTTGTGGGCTTTAAAACCCTCATTCTAATTACCTAGAAGCCAGTATTCTGTTGGCAGCCTTCAGATGAAGATGTGGAACTCTCAGCCTATCAGCTCTGTCTGCACCATGCCTGCACTATGCCTGCCAGAATGTTACCATGTTCCTACCTTGATGATAATGGACTGAACCTCTGAACCTGTAAGCTAGCCCCAATTAAATGTTGTCCTTGTAAGAGTTGCCTTGGTCATGGTGTCTGTTCACAGCAGTAAAACCCTAATTTTTGCCTAAGATACAAGGCAAGCATCTCACCACTGTGCAATCTCCCCACAACTACCTGCCTTTTCTTGAGACAACAGGCACTCTCCAGGTATCACACTTCTTTAAAGTACTATTTTAAAGATTTATTTGTTTTTATTCCATGTATCTTGCCTGCATGGATATGTGCATACCACATGCATGCTTTGTATCCAGGTATAGGGCAGAAAAGGTGTTTGGTACCCCTGAAACTACAACTGCAGACTGTTAAATATCACCACATGTGTTGCAGGAAATATTTAAAAAGAAACAGCAAGTTCCTATGCTACTCCAGCCACCAGCAGGCCACATAGCACCATCAGGGTGTTCTCATCTCAACAGACTCTCTGGCCCGGAGCTCCACCCCATTTACTAAGTTCCCTTGACTGGTCTTTGCCATGCCAGCCCATGCAATGACCTCCCACTTCTCAGTTAGCTGTCACAATACCCAGTAACCCAGTAAAATAAAAACTCTTGAAACTTATAACCAATCAGTCATGTTTATATACCAATAAATTCTCAATTCACAAGATGCACACATAATAATTTCAGAGCCAGTTGATAATGATACAAGCTGTCCACCTAGTTTAGACAAGTTATCCCAATTATTCTATCTTTTATAATATTTATACCTACCTGTGGCTATTTAAAGCCATGAGAAATCTAGATCATCTTCCTCTTGCACCATCTTCCTTCCCCTCCTGTCTCTTCCATCTCTGTCTCTGCCACTTTTCACACTGCCTCCATTTTCTTTCTCCAGTCACAGGGTTCTTGTATTAATATTTAAAGTGATTGGACAGGGAAAATTCTGCTACACCATGTGGATGATGGAAATTTGAACTCAGATCCTCCGTAAATGCTGAATCACATTGACAGCACCAATTTTACAATATTTATATAAATTTAGAGTAAGATTGAAAGAATTAAAAAGTCAGAAATATTTTATTTATATTTTTTTATTTGATATTCTCTGTTGTCCATGTTACATGTTCCTCCACCAGAAAATCTGCTGAACTTAAAGAGTATTTTCTTTCTTTCTTTTCTTTAATATGGTTATTTTATTTATTTACATTTCAATGTTGTCCCCCTTCCCAGTCTACCCTTTGCAACATCCCCCCAATCCCATCTCCTGTCCCCTTTGCCTCTATGAGGGTGCTCCTCCACCCATTCCCCCACTCCCCCCTCACCACTCTAGCATTCCCCTATGCTGGGGCATGAATCCCCCACAGGACCAAGGGCCTCCCCTCCCATTGATGCCAGATAAGGCCATCCTCTGCTATATGTGTAGCTGGAGCCACGGATCCTTCCATGTGTACTCTTTGGTTGGTGTGTTAGTCCCTAGGATCTCTGGGTGTGTGTGTGTGGGGGGGTGTAGGTCCTATTAGTTGATATTGTTCTTATCTGGGGTTAAAATCCTCCTTCAGCTCCTTCATTCCTTCCCCCGACTCTTCCATTGGGGCCCCTGGGCTCAGTCCAATCATTGACTGTGAGTATCTGCATCTGTATCGGTCAGGCTCTGGCAGAGCCTCTCAGGGGACCAGGTTCCTGTCAGCAGCAAGCACTTCTTGGCATCAGCAATAGTGTTGGGGTTTGGTGTCTGCAGATGAGATAAACCCTTAGGTGGGGCGGTCTCTGGATGGCCATCCTTCAGTCTCTGCTCCATATTTTGTCCCTGCCTTTCCTTTAGGCAGGAATAACTCTGGGTTAAAATTTTTGAGATGGGTGGGTGTTCCCAACCCTCAACTGAGGGCTGTGCCTATCTACTGGAGATGGTCTTTATAAGTTCTATCTCCCCTTTGTTAGGTATTTTGGCTAATGTCATCCCCATTGGGACCTGCGAAACTCTTGCTTCCCTAACGTCTGGGACATTCTATTGGCTAAGCCCCAGTTCCACACCCCCTGCTACATATTTCTATTCATTTTTCTGAACCTCTGTACTTCTCTCCTGTGTCTTCCCATACCTGATCTATTCCCCATTTACTTTCTAATTCATACCTAATTATTTTAGAGGTTTGGTACTCAGTCTCTGGACACTGCATGGAGAACCTTTAACTACAGTCCTGAGCCTTCTCAAGGAAGGGTGGTACAGGATGGCAGGACAGAAGAAGAATCAGCTCAGCACCCATGAGACCTCAGAGCCCAAGCACGGAGTCCTGAAAGCAGAATCGCATTAAAGCATTTCAGTGATGCAAGAACAGTGGAAGAAACACTGGAAAGGAAGTTGCTATGGCAGCGCAGACAGGTATTCAATCCCCAGGACTGTATCTTTTCGAGAAAAGGCACTGCCGGGGACCTTGCTTGCTTTCTGCCCATCCAGCTATCTAACCCAGTCCAAACGTTAGTTTCCATTTCTCCGTATCCAGAAGACTCTTGGCAGGAGATGTGCTGAAGTACTTCCCTGCCGCTTGGTCTGTTCAAGTGCTCTGTGTGAGCCCTGCTTGTGCTTTGTGCATGTGGATGGAGGCGCTTCCTTCTGGATGTGAGTTAAGTGGCTCACTGAGAAGTGGGAGTGAGAGAAAGGAAGACGCACTAGCTACAGAGTGGAGATAGGGCTAAAGGGTGATGGGTACTCTGGGTGTGTAGCCATGGCTTCACCAAGTCCTCAGGTCACAGAACGGTGTCCAAGCCTGACAAGGCCTTCGGATCAGCTTCAGCAGGCCTGCCTGTTAAGGAGACGTTTCTGCCCCATGATGTAAATACAGGTAGATGTTAGAACCTGCTGTGTTCCTGTGTATCCTGTGGCCAACTCTGATATAAGAAATTAATTTTAGAGTATATCAAACGTGTTTATGTGTATTTCATAGTATACTAAACATATTTTGCTTGCAAGTCTTGTTTGTGTACCACGTGCTCACCTGATGTCTGTGGAGGTCAGAAGAAGGCACTGAGTCCCTAGAACTGAATGGCGGACAGTTGTGAGCTGTTAGTTGGTGAACAGAATCCAACTCAGGTCCTCTGGAAGAGCAACCATTGCTCTTAATCATTGAGACAACTCTCCTGCCCCTATTTTTTTTCTTCTCTACCAAAGATTTTCATGTGGCTCAGACTGGCAAAGAACAGGCTAAATACAGCTGAGTATGATCTTAAATTTCTAATATTCATGATGCTACCTCCTAAATGCTGGGGTTACAGGTATGCCCCACCATGCCCTGTTTAGTTTCTTTGTTGGAGATAGTAGAGATGTTTTATTTATTTATTTATTTATTTATTTATTTATTTATTTATTTATCTATCTATTTATTTATTTATTATATGTAAGTACACTGTAGCTGTCTTCAGACACTCCAGAAGAGGGCATTAGATTTCGTTACAGATGGTGTGAGCCACCATGTGGTTGCTGGGATTTGAACTCAGGACCTTTGGAAGAGCAGTCGGCACTCTTAACCACTGAGCCATCTCACCAGCCCAGTTTTAATGCATTCTGGGCAAGCACGTACTCTGTCCACTGAGCTACATACTCAGTGCCCCACCCCTAAAGTAGAAATGTTCAGAATTCAGATTCCTTAAAATACCTTTAAGGTTTCTTTGAATATCCTAAATTTAAGACATTTAATCTTGCTAAGGTCTACTGAGAATTTAACCAGGATTGAGGGGGACATTTTATTTATTTATTTATTTTTGTTGTTATCACTACAGGGCTTGTCAGGCTTGTATTTATTTCAGGTAATTAGCTCCATCAAAAGTCCCACAATGACACAGAACTTATGTGATTGGGTTGTGGGAAAGACAGAACATCAAGGCAGCCTCCTATCCACGCCCCATCGGAGGTCTGGTGAATCCTGCTGTAAAGATCACTCAGCCACCAGTGTCTCAAAGGGATTTCCAGGTCAAAGACAATTCCTTTGTGTTAGTTTTACAATAATGATGGCATTTCCTCAACTCCCAAGAAAATATGTAATTTCCACGGGGACCAGATACAGCAAATGTCATATACAAGTGCAAACTGGATTTAAGCTGTTCATCTTTTTCTTTTCTTTTCTAGCCTGTCTGTTTTCAAAGTCATTCCCTAGAGACATGATTTGCCCTGTGATGGTTAGACAGTGTTTATTTTTACTCTTGCATAAAGCTAGATCCAGCCGAGTAGTGACTACTGATAGCCGACAGCTACTGGAGTAGAGAGAGTCTGGGGTTTGTTTGTTTGTTTGTTTGTTTTATTTTCATGTCTCTGGTGGGTGGTCCCTATTCCAGTGGTAAATGGGCCCAATGGGTTAAAAAAGACAAGAGAGCATGAAGTCTGGAGAGGGTATGTCGGAGGGATCTGGAACAGAGGAAGAAATCGATAAATGAATGTGACCGAAGCACACGTATATCGTATGCACGGATGAATTTTTTTCAGACTACACAGACATTTGCACGTGGAGGTTATGGTCCCTCTGTCCCTCCATTCTGTCTCCAGGAGATGTGTTTCACTTATGACATGGCTGCAGAGCCAACAGCCGTCAAGTTTGAAGTTCATGAGGGAAAGGGGGTGACAAGGGAGAGTGAAGAGATGCATGCCTGCTAAATCTGCCTCTATAAAAGTGAAAGTCACACCGAGAGACTTGCACTGATAACAACATGACCCAGAATGCAGCTATTTAATACCATCTGTGACCCGAGCTCCCCTCCCACCAGAGGAAAGGGAAACTGAGGGGCACTGTTGCATGGTCTCACCTGAGCACACTGCTGCCCCAATTAGGAATTTGTTTGTGAGGGGAAAAAAACAAAACAAAACAATGAAGAGGACCTTTGTTAAATACCCACCTTACCATTTCATCATGGAGACTAAGTACATTTTGCACAAAGCCAGTCTGTGCTGTTCATAGAAGTGACTGTCTCTTTAGGTGTGGCTGCTCCACACACTGGTAAGAGCCCCATAACAGTGTCTCATGAATTATAGGAGGCACCATTTTCAGTTTGGGGAAGCAGAATCGACATTTACAGGGAGCAGAGGGATGTACACAGCATTTGCACCAGTCTAAGATCTTTATTAAGTAAGCCATCAGGCGTGTCAAAGCATGTTATAAATCTGCACAGAAGATGAGAGATGCATGGGACCACACGTTTCACTCTGTGTATGAACACACAGTGCACCAGAATCTGTTTAATCAGAGACCTGTGATCCCTGACCACCGCCACCCCATTCTGATCTTGTCATAGGAGGACAGAGCAAAGGAAGCCTGGTGCACTGGATTGTACCTGCCTTGAAGGAAAACAAATTTAAACTGGTGGAGAAAGCATGGTTAGAGCGATGTTTTCCAGCCTTGGAAAGGGTAATATTCTAATTTAGACAAGTAATTCCTGCTAAAAAATTCGAATTTTCTCTGTGTGTCTGTCTCACCCACCTCACCCCACCGTGTGTGTGTGCGTGTGTGTGTGTGTGTGTGTGTGTGTGTGTGTGTGTGTGTGTGTGTGCATGCCAGATGTGTGGGTGTATAAATACATGGCTCTATGGTTTAACTAATGGATTCTCCATTCCCAAGTATTGCAGGTTAAACATGATTTAGGTTTCAGATATTAAGAAGTCCAGGACAGTTTTTAACATGCCCCATGAACAGATAGATCTCTTATTTATATGACAGCAGGAACGAAAGATTTATCTACACATGTGCATTAGAAAAGTTACACTGTATTCTGTATTGATCCTGGGTAACAAGGGAGAGGTAAAGAAAGAAAGGGAGTGGGAGAAAAAAAATAACAGAAAAAAAGAAGAAAAAGAGACCCCTTAGAATATCTATTTATTTGACTTAGCTTGGAAGTCTTGAATTGTGTGATTCAGTTCAGTGTGCCTATGGGATTAAATTTAAGTGTGTGTGTGTGTGTGTGTGTGTGTGTGTGTGTGTGTGTGTGTGTGTGTGAGAGAGAGAGAGAGAGAGAGAGAGAGAATAAGAGGAAGAGAGAGAAAGAAGGCACCAAAAGAATCAAAATGTGTTTGTGCTTAAATTCAATACCAGCCATATAATGTCCTCCTTCCTAGCTCAGCAACAGTGGGAAAAAATTGCTCCAGTGATGCCAAGCCATGGCTAATAATTCCTCAGTTTATAAAGCTTACGGTCTCTGTGGCTGGGTTCGTGCTAAAAAGGAATCAGCAATTAACTTAATCCTTTAATGTGAAGACAGAGAATAAACATGCATCTCTTGTCCTAAAATTTAAGCAGCCCCATAATATTCAGTTTATTCCTCTTATTTACAATCAAATCAACATCATTGTTGACAAAAGTATTCAGACCTGCAACTCAGGTCACCATACATACTGTGATCCTCTGCCTTCAGGAAAGGTTCTATCTCTTTGAATTCTCCTCAACCCACACTGTAGCCTCTCAGGATCAGGAATCAAGAGCATCTAGCATCTCTTCTCCAAAGGTCTGAGGATGCACACAGCTGCTGCCCACTCCTGCATCCCACCTTGCCTCTTCACAAATGCTTGAGCACAGTGGGATTATGAGCACAGGAACCTTCTCCAGGGAGCACACAGAAAGGCCACCGCCTCCCTTCTGCTCCCCAGTGACTCGGTTGAACCAAGGTATTTAAGAGAGAAATACTAATTTACGTAATGATGTCCCTTTTCTTCTGTCACATGGTTGGTTCTGGCTTCCAGCATTCACTAATAACACTTTAGGCAAGCATCTCTGACTTGATAGCATTTTCACTTTCCTAAAGCCACACCTCTGTCTGCAAGATACTATGAGAGGCAAATGTGGTAAACTCAAACTTCACTTGGTTTTACTTTCTCATCTCAGTGTTTCTGAGCGGAGGCATATTTCACCTGCTGTGCTTAGGTGATACAATACGGTTATAAGTTCTCATTCCATAATTAATTTATTTTTATATGCAAATATTTAGCTTATCTGCTTCTCTATATTTATCTGGTTTAACAGCCTCTTTTTCCCCCACTCCTAAATATTTCACCTTCAAGAGGAGACACAGGTATATGCAATAATGAGATTAATTGTAATCAATTAAGCTTCATAATCACTTCCCTAATACAAACTCTACTGCCAAAGCCAAATTTTAATATTGTAAAATTGTGGATTTTTTAGATAATAATTCACCAAGTTTAACCTGCTCTGCTTTCTATTCCTGTCCCAAATCACAGAACTAACACTTTGTTAAAAATCATGCTTACAGCTTCTGGCCCTTAGATAAGGGTCGGAGAGGAGGGCTACATCTGGGATTCCATGGAGATCCTATTTAAAGTCAGGAGGGCTTTCTGATAGGGCATCTCCTTACATTCATCTTGTGGGGACAGGACGGTCTCCTCTGGGTTCTCACAGCTGCTCACCACGGCAACTGCGCTGAAGGACCGCCTCCTGGTGTTGGTGTCAGAATTGCAGGATCCTCGGGCAGGGGACGTTTTCTCCAAGTTGTTGAGTTGTTGGTCCTTCCAGTCCAGTTGTTTGGCACTGCAAAAGGGGGCGTAGACTTCCACGCTTCCTTCAAACTGCAAGCAGTTCACCTTGTAGTACTTTCTCTTCACTTCCAATACATCATGAAACCTGTGGCCCCAGAGAATTTCTCTGGGGATGTAGGAACTTCTGGACTGGTGGGATGTCCCAGTGGAATCACCAGTATAAATAAATGTCACCAGAATCTCGAAATTATCTTTGGCCACTGCCTTGCGGTCAAGGGCATACAGAGGGCTCTCATGGTCAATTTCATGGACAATAGTCACTGGAGTTACCAGGATTATCTGGTCATTGACGAGTTTGAGGTCTTTAAACGCCATCGTCATCCTCCCTTCACTGTCTTCTGAATAGCGCAGAAGTTGGGCTCTCACCGTGCCCTCTACCACATGGTTTGGTCGGAAGTCACCTATGCGCCACATGAGGCAAAGCTTCCCGTCTCTCATACCAATGAGGGCAAAATAGCTGAAGCGTATGGTCTGGGCTCTCTTCCGGGCAGTTGCCATCTTTGCCAAGGCTGCTCCAATGATGAAGGTGTTTATGATGCAGCTGAGGATGGACTGAAGGATCACTGTCAGTACAGCCACAGAGCACTCTTCGGTGACACAGCGGTAACCGTATCCAATGGTGGTCTGGGTCTCCAGGGAGAATAAAAATGCAGCCGTAAATGAATGCACGTTGTCAACACAAGGGGTGATATCTGGATCGCTTAATAGGTCTCCGTGATGAAAGGCTATGAGCCAAAATATGGAGCCAAATATCAACCAGGAGAGAATGTAAGACAGAGAAAATATTACGAACATATGGCGCCACTTGGTATCCACAAGAGTGGTAAAAATATCAACCATGTAGCTCCCCCATTCTCCAAAAATGTGTTTAAAGTACACATTACAGCTGCCATCTTTGTGGAGCAAGCGCCTTCTTGCTCTTCTCTTCTCAGCGATGGCATGCTCTGGAGGATAGCCTGGATATTTGGAGTCCACATTGACGATCCTGTAGCTACTTCCGTAATAGCTCATTCTTTCTTGGTCCTTTAGGGCATTCAGAGGAGTCCGATGTCAGTTAAAAGTTCCAGGTGTATTCTAACTTCTACTTTTTTTTTTTTAAAGATTTTCTGTTAAAGCCTAAAAGTACAGAGCAAAAGAAAACAGACGATTAAACACCATTTTAGCTTTAGATTCCAATTTCCATCTTAGCAGTCTGACAAATTGGAAGCAATTTTCTGCTATCTAAAGCAGCGAAGACTTCATTTGAACCATGGAGACATTCAGTATTGATTCAACATTTTGGTAGAGAAAGCGACTCAGTTATTAAAAAGAACGAAATATCCAATTAGAGAAAATAAGATTTTTCTGTTTGCATAGTGTTTGAGTAAACACTGTGATTACTCCAAATGGTGCCTCACAGCCCAACAGGTAGAGAGAATAGTAGGTTTATATTGATATATTTTTTTTGCATGAGAAAACAAAGCAATCTATAATATACAGGGACGAAGCAGGATTTAGTTACCAGATTTCCAATTACTAAATCCAAAACAGTAAATAGTTTCTACCTTTGGCATAAAATGGGGTGTTTACCCTGGTTTCTGGAGTAGGCAGCCCCTCACTGCGGCTTCTTCTTTGTCCCACTTGGGTTTTCTTCTTGTCTACTTCCCAAAACAGAAGAGAACTAATACTGACATTGACTTCAGATTAAACTCCTTTTCACCTAGCTCCGCCCTTAACCTTGATTGGAAACAAAAGGCTTTCTTAACCCCAGAGGAGTTCAAACCACTCCCAGGTAGGCTCTAGGGTAGGTGTAAAGTTGCCTCTGCCTTTTTTTTCTCCCAGCCTCAGTCCACCCTACCAGCTTTTTGGTTTTTGACACTAACAGCTCTTCTCTTTACCCTGAATAGAAACAGAAATGTAGCCAAAGTTGCCAAGCTTGCATCACTCTTAAAGGGAGCATACTGACCATCAATAGACCACCCCCCACCCCGCCCCCTTAGTTCTGAGTGTTTTCTTTAATGCACAAGCAACCTTCCCTAGACAGAACCAGTTGGCAAGCAGAGCCATACACGTCTCATTTCAGGGCATCCATGTCTAAGGATACTCAATTCTGAAAGTAGACATCAAAAAATGTGATTGTTAAAGTAGTCCTCAGCTTTTTCTGGGTAGCAAAACCAACACATTTAATGGTTCCGTAGTTATTGGAATCTGTCTTTGGCATGATGCACCTGTGCCTAACTGAGGGGTACAGAGAAACAGGTCATGATATCTCAACGTCAGTCGCATGGGAACAAATATTATAAAAAAGACTACTCTCTGCAACTCATTAGGGGATTGATCACTTCGGATCAACTGCCTTCCCCACTGCCGAAGAGAAGAAAGAGTTAACATCTGCCCAGCCAGAAAGAATCATTTTCTCTCTCTCCAGGGATCAGAGCCACTTTACAAAGAACTCTTTGTCTAGGGGACCACTCACAAGGATGGGCTGTGCTTATGGCCAAAAGCCCGGGAAAGTATTCTCTCTCTCTCTCTCTCTCTCTCTCCTCTCTCTCCTCCTTCTCCCTCCCTCTGTCTGTCTGTCTTTGTCTCTGTCTCTCTGCCTATGCCTCACATCCTGCAGGTCTGTTTTGAGTGGTTTCAGCTTCTCTATGGGCAGTTCTTGATTTTGTTTAAGGAAAGATGTTCCAATAATTCCACGGTATCACCTACATCTCCCAAAATGCTTATAGAAAATGCATAGCATAAAATATTTTCCCAAACACTCTCTGTGATATCAGTTCATTGGTCATCAGAGGTATTTGCCTAATTAAATGTTTAATGACTCCAAAACAGAGGTCCTCTAGCGTTGCCCGTTCTTTCCTCTATACTGACTATAGAAGGCAAGAGTCTGGGGTAAATTATACTAAGTATCAGATGAGTTCAAACTAAAGAACAGATGTAGAGGCAGAATTATCTTCTTGTTAAATGTTTTCAACCAAGAAAGTTTCTTAAGGAGAACTGCCCAACACCAGGGGAGGCTGAGAATTAAAAAACAAAACAACAACAAAAAAAAAAAACAACAACAAAAAAAGTTCACAGATCAAGAGCTACTGTGTAGCTGCCAAAAGGGAGGGAAAGAGTTTTACTTGAAATGGTGTGCAGTTGGCATCTGATTTGGATTCCAGTGGTGCTAGGAACTATTATAAACAAGCCACTTTACAAACACCTTCCAAAAAGGATAATTGGTGGATTAATTTGCAATTAATACAATTTACAAGCAAGCAAAGTCTAGTATGTGGAAAATTTGTTGCTGACTACTGTTAAGAATGTCAGAGATTCAAGTTATGACTGAGAATTCTGCCCCAAATTCCCCAGGTCCTTGATAGGGTTGCCCATTGCAACCACATAGTTCAACATAGTCAGAGATACAGGCATGCAGATGCTGTGTAGGTCCCCATTCTTTCTTTATATATTTTTGACTCTTTAAACATGTCCATGAGACATGTTCTGAAACAAATCTCTGCCATCTAAAATGATAAATTATGGGACAACTTCATTCAGCCTTGTGCAACCCTCGTCTCAGCCTACAGAAGAAATAAAGGGGTTGATGGAGGGTCCATTGTCAAGACGGCTAAATGAAACAAACATGTATTCATCTCCTGGTAAGTATGTTGTGTTAACTTGTGAAAAATTTTCAAATGTTTGCCAGTAACCATCAGAGGAGTGTGATTCTGAGTTCATTAGGATTCTATGTTTAATATGTGTTTCTTAGGATGAAGATCAAGCTTTTGAAACGGCCATAATGCTCACTAGAGAGGATGCCTCAAAGATGCTTGCCACCAAGAATGGACTACTTAACTGGATTCCTGGGATACACAGGACAGAGCGGAATACTGACTTCTGCAAGTTATCCTCTAACCTCCACATAGCACACAGCACAGGCACAGGCACAGGCACACAAATAAATGTAAGCAATAAATTTGAATTGCTTCGACGTTCTTATAGTCATCTTGCCACCACAAATCCCATCCAGAGAAAGGAGATGGAATCTCCGAACTCCAGCATCTGCCCTGCATATCACTCTCTAGAAAGAAAGCAAGATGGAAGACAATTGTAAATGGATGGAATATAAAGGTCAAAGGCAGGTGCTGATTCAAGAGAAGCCCATTTTCCCACGTGGTGATTAACAGAGGCAGCAGGGGCATCCTGACTCTATAGTTGGGATTAAAACAAAGGGGTCCCCAATCACAATCAGAATGATGGATGCTTAAAATATTATCAGTGTTTCTTAAAAGATCCAAAGGTTGCAGGTAACAAGATAAATCAGAGGGGAAAAGCACTGGCTGCTCTTTCAGAGAATCCTGCTTCAATTCTCAGCACCACGCGGTGACTCTCAACTTCTGTAACTCTCGTTCTATGTCTGCTTCTGGACATAAACACCAAAGAGGCACATGGTGCCCTGATATGCACGCAGGAAATATACTTACACATGGAATAAGATAAATCCATATGAAGGTATTTAGAAAACTACTAAGAGGTACTCCAACATACTTTTTTTTTTGTGGAGATAGCCAAGGGTGTGTGGGTGGAGAGAAGACAGACAATTGGAGAGAGCATTCCTCTTCCAGATAGCCACTTCTCTGATATCTTGCTAATTATATTGAGTAGACACTTGAAAAACATTTTAATCCCTTTGACTACTGGGCTCTGCTTTTAGACTTCTATTTTGCATTGATTCAAGTCAGGGGCAACTTATACTAATTCAGTGCATTCTGAATGAGCAGTAGATATAGCAGGGGGCATTTAGAAAACACACACGACACCCCCATATTTGTTCCTGTTTCTTCACGCATAAAATTAAAACATTTTCTCTTCTATTCAGCCACATCATCCCATATTTAACTGCTTGCCAAGTAAACCCCTTTCACAGTTAGGTCTTCAAAAATAAGTTTTTCCCAGCAGGTTGAGTGTACAGCACAAAGAGACTTTGCCACCTTGTACCACATTGATGCTAAAATGCAATCTTGCCTCTACCATCCTCTTTGCATAAACACATTCATTATCTGTCTTGCATAATTCATCATACACCACAAAAATGTCCTAAAATATTTTGGTGAGATCCAATTATTGAAGCCAGTGGCTTCTGAGGTTGACAAACACTTTTTTTTCCCCTGCATAATGGATCTGAGGCGGTTGACACTTAAGTCATCAGTAATCAAATTACTCTCCTGGCAACCATTAAAGAGATAAGTTTTGATGGAAATGTGAGAGTTGGTAGGGCAGAGAGGAGAAAGGATGGCTTCATTCCGCTGGAAACTCATTGCCTAGAAAATAGTCTCTTTTGTGAAGCAAAGCAGGGAAGGCAGGGTTGTGAATAAGACACTCAGTGGGCGAGGTTGTAGTGAGGATAGGGCAGGCTCTGGTTGAAGGAAGAAGAGGGAAGGGGCGTTGAATTTGACATCAAAATAAAGGAGGGCTTTTGCTAGTTTGTTCAAAACCTTTATCTTTCCTGGACTTCCTTTTTTTATTTAAATTATATTATTTATTTACATTCCTCTCTTGCCCACTCCTCAGCCTGCCTCCCACATTTCCTCATCCCATTCCTCCTCCTCCCCCTTGTCTCAGAGAGGGTGCTCTCCCCCCTACCAGACCTTCCTGGAGGCTTCAAGGCTCTCAAGGATTAAGCACTATCTTCTTGCACTGAGGCCAGACCAAGCAGACTTCTGCTATATATGTGCCCAGACCAGGCCATGTATATGCTCCTGGTTTTGGTTGTCTCTGGAAGCTCCCTGGGGTCTGGGTTAGTTGAGACTGCTGGTCTTCCTTTGGGGTTGCTCTCCCTTGCAGCTTCTTCAATCGTTCCCCTAATTAAACCTTAGGGGTCCCCTACCTCAGTCCAATGGTCGGCTGTAAGTATCTGCATCTTTCTAATTCGGCAGCTGGTAGGGTCTCTCAGAGGACAGCCATGCCAGGCTCCCATCTGTAAGCACATCATAGCATAGCAGTGTCAGGCCTTGATGCCCCTCTCCCCCATGAGATGGATCCCAAGTTGGGCCAGTCATGGAACCTCCTTTTCTTCCGTCTCTTCTCCATGTTTGTCTCTGCTGTATTTATAAGGCACGCGGACACATTCTGACAGAGCTCCCCATTCAGCAGCAATGCTTTATCTGGAACCTAACCGGCACTTTCCATCCTTCCCCCAGTCCCCTCAGCTCCCTTCTCAGTTTCTCTTTGAGGATGATGTTGGTTCATTCTCTTGTTTCCTTCCCAGCAGATCTCTTGTTTCCTTCCCAGCAGATTCACCTCTGACTCGAAGGACTCACGAGGGACTGGAAATGGAAGTGGGAATGGGTGGCTGGGAGGCTGGGAGGCTAGGAGGCTGGGAGGCTGGGGGCACTGGGGGGCTGGGAGGCTGGGAGGCTGGGAGGCTGGAAGGCTGGGGGGCTGGCAGGCTGGGAGGCTGGGCATTTGTGCAGGGCATGCCTGCAGCTTTCCATTGTATGAAAATGTCCTTATGATACCTAGTACATGGACAATAAAAAATAAAGAGCAGTAAAGGGGACTGTAATGTGCTAAGAAGTAAGCAAGCATCCTGAAGTGTGGGCCAGGTGAGAACATGGCATTACAGGATTTGTGGGGACATTGATTTGAGGTCCTGCTTCCATCCCAGTTTGTCCTTCTGTGACATGCACAACCTAATTTAAATCCTTCCTCACCCCGAATGCTGCTCTATGGTTTTAAACATTAAAAAAAAGAAACGTATTTCGTTATTTGTCCTGTGCCTATGTGCACTGAGTGTAAGCGCACAAACATGCCAGGGTGTGCTGAGGTCAGAAGACAAACGTTATGGCATGTACAGTATGGCGGTTCTCTCCACCCATCTTATTTTCAGGCATTTCTTGGGCTTTTGGCTTCTGACTACTGTCGAGAATTTCTTCTGATTCATTTGTCTCCACTTCTCATTTTGCTAAGCATGTTGGGATTTCAGTTGCTGCTTGCACCCCGGGCTTTCTACACAGATCTCAGGGATGGAACTGAGCTCACAAGGTTTGCACAGTGAGTATGCTTACACACTGAGCTGCCCCATCAGCCCAACTGCCTTGCTGCTTTATAAATAAGCACACACTTTGAGACAAGGGCATGTTTTCTAGTTTTCTTGATGTCAACATTACATTAAAGATAATTGGATTTTTACTGATTCCATACACATGCTGAAATATCACAGTTTATCATCTAGACTGACAACATGTCTTTAAAATCAAAATTAAAGTAAAAACGATATATAATTACAAACAATCTAACTTAAAATCAAGTTATGGAAATTGGAATTGTCTAACAGGCACTATTAAAGCCGGAGTGATGTATGAGTATGAGAAATGACTATAGAAGCAAAAAGGAGGGCTCAGGAGCCAGAGCTCACATAAAAAGTTGAGCATGTCCTTGCACATGCCTATAACTGCATCGCTATATGAGACAGAGATGGAAGGATCATGGGAGATACAAGTTACCCAAGAGATTGTGTTTCCAGCAGAGAATAGAGTAGAGAATGATAGGGCAGGATACCTGACATCTACAATATCTTTGTATGACTTCTGCACAGCCTAAGTGTATAGTGGGGAGTAGAGGGTTATCACAGGGAAACCCTAAGTTTGGAGACAGACTTCAGTTCAAGGTCTATCCTCTACTCCAAGAACATCTTGTATAAGCTGCTGTTCTGAAATCTAACGTATTCACTTATGATATGGGAAGATGTAGCCCATGTCACTGGGTTACTGTTTGAATGAAATAAAGGCTGTAGAGCCAACATGTACTGTTACAGGTACAGAGACACTGTGCAGTAATCAGTGCCTGGATAAGGATTATGGGAGGGTACTTTTCTTACTGTAAAATGTCAGAACATTTATTTTCATTCTTTCAAAAAATAATTCTTTTCTGGCATGTTAGTAGCAAATCGTATGTGGTTCCCAGACAACAATTTTAGGTAAATTCACGGGTAACTCCACTGTCTTTACCACTATACCACCAGAGCTCCTTCTCTGTCCTTCCACCAGCTCCTCAAAGCCCAAAAAGCCAGTGAAAGTTTTCCATAACAAATATCTTATATGGGAGATTGTCCTTTTCACATTGTACACACATATGTGCACATATACATGCATGCATAATACATATATGCACATATGGGCACATGCACACAACACATACTCTTTCAACTCAATTTGAGAATTTTATTGTTACTTTTTCTGAGAACAACCAAAAATAAGCAAGAGCTTCCAAAGTTGGAAAACTCAACAGATGGGGTCACCAAACTACCTTCAACAATTTTGACCCAGAATTGTTTCTGTCTAAAAGAAATGCAAGGATGAAAAGGGAGCAGAGACTGAAGGAAAGGCCATCCAATGACCTGCCTAATTTGGGATTCATCCCACTGGGAACCATACCCTGACACTATTACTGATGCCATTTTGTGCTTGCAGACAGGAGCCTAGCATGGCTGTCCTCTGAGAGGCTGTACCAGCAGCTGACTGAGACAGATACAGATACTTTCAGCCAACCACTGGATTGAAAGTCAGGAATCCCATGGAAGAGTTAGGGGTGAAGATTGAAGGAGCTGAAAGGGATAGCACCCCCATAGGAAAAACAACAGTATCAACTAACCTGAATCCCAGAGAGCTTCCAGAGACTAAGCCACCACCTAAAGAGCATACATGGGCTGGTCCACCGCCCCTGGCACATATGTAGCAGAGGGCTGCCTTGCCTGGTCTCAGTGGGAGATGATGTGCCTAATCCTGTAGAGACTTGATGCACCAGGGAAGGGGGGGGCAGTGAGGTGGGGAAGTAGAGAGTGAGAGGTGGGTGGAGCACCCTCTTAGAAACACAGGGGAGAGGGGAGACGATGAAGAACTCTTGGAGGGAGCACTGGGAAGGGTGGCAACATTTGGAATGTAGATAAATAAAACAATTTAAAAAAAAAGAAATTCTCAAGGTGATTCTGCCCTTATTTTTTGACTAGAATACCTGTTGGGGTAAAACCAATCGTTGTGGTTTTTCATGGTCTTATCTTCATAACAGTCGGCCCATCCCTGTCTTGGATGGATCCTTGCACATCCCTGTCTTGGTTGGATGCTATCCCATCTTTGTCTTGGTTGGATGGTAGCCCATCCCTGCCTTGGTTGGATGCTAGCCCACCTCTGCCTTGGTTGGATGCTAGCCTGGGTTGCTTATACCTCAGTTTGATCTGGATTGAGGTAGGTACAGAAGCCGGTTGTGATAAGATCAGATGTCCCTTTAAAAGACACATTTCAATCTCTGTTGTGTAATGAAAGCATTTCTCCTATGACTTCTAAATTTCCACTGAGAGTCTACTCAAGTGACTTCTACTATATACCAGATGTAATCACTTGTGAATATGGAAGGACAGCCTGCTATTTGTAGGGAGTTTACATTTGTGGGTTTCACAAACAATGGCTATGAAGGTGATATGGGAGACAATTTACGTTACTGATAGCTTCTAGGGAAAAGGAACAGTATATGTCACTGTGCAGAAGGAGCTGCAAAGAGCAAAGTCGCTAAATGACACGGGCCACCAGAAAGGTTCTGACTCAGAAGCCGTCATTCTGGTTCTGTGCTCTGTACTCTTTGCCCCAGGTAAAATCCTTCCGAACAGACCTGGCTCCCCATACTATTTTGTTTCTCTAAGACCTAGTCACTATCTGGTTGTTAAGGCTCTCATTATTTCTAGGGGTGTTTTGGCTGATGATTCTACATGAATCTGAAGAGCTGGTTCTCACAGGAACCAAATATTACAGGAATTCATCTGCATTTCACCCCTGAACACAGGCTTTTGCTCTCTTTCACCTGGTTTCACTTGGCTTCTATAACACCTGCCTTCAAACATGTCTCTGGCTTTTTTTCTCCCAGGGAACATTTTAGACCTGAAATAAAACCTCCTGCTGCTGTGGGCACTGTCCGAAACAACAATGCAAGCCTATGTAACTGTGTGTGAAGGATAGGAACATGAAGACTGAAGACTGGAATCTATCTTTGTCTTTTACCACATTAGCAAAATAATATCACATTACAAATAATTTAGCTTTATTGAATTTATATGAAGTTTAAGAATAGCACTTGATGTTTCTCAAAAGGTTTTCATGAATAGAGAATGGAAAAGTCACTGACCCCATGAGTATTTAGTTTTTATCATAATTTCCAAACCTAATCAGATGTCTGTACTCCAATCTCGCATCGTAGTGAGTATTCACCTAGTCTATAGAGATGGATGACTAAGCTATGATGTGAACTAAGTAAGAACAAACGGTTGTTTCACACGAGGCAGAAAATTCATCATCAAAAGCTCTACAACCCAATGATGTACGAGACAACTCTGTGACAGGGGCAGGGATTAGAGAGAGAAGAATCAAGAGATGTCAAAGAAGCCTCCACTCACTGTAATGTTGCTGGAGCAGAGCCATCTGATATAAGCGTAATCAATCAGGATTTCACAGTCAAAATTGAATTAAAGAAATTACATAAAGTTTTTGAGGCTATTATTTGAGACCAGTGCTTGGGGTCAGGAGGCCAGTGGTGAGGCAGCACACACTGCAGTGTTCTAGAAGGGCTACTGTCCACTTCTTAGTGGACAGCCTCCCCCATTGCATCTTGCTTGGTCTTTTACTTCTGCCCAGAGTTCCTTGCAACCATTCTTGGATTCCCTTAGCTGAAATATTTTTATTGTTTTTCACCTTTTTTTATCAACCAGTGACAAGTTTTGTTGGTTGAAAAATAGCAAAGCATTTAGAGAATCAATTCAATACACACAGAAAATATCTTCCATTGGGGAGAACGTTACTCTAGTCAGTTTCCTTAGTAACATTTAAACTATCAGCAGATTCCAGTTAATGGAATTCCTTTTCTCGCTGTTTGCCCCTCTTTTCAAAATCTTCATATCATCAATGGACTATGTCTTCAGTAGACCATCATGAAAGCCTCCTAATAGGTCTCCTTATTTTGTTTTCCATGCTATTGTCTTGTAAAAAGCAAATTCCAAACCTGTCAGTGTTGGTTTGAGAAACAATCTTCCCACTGAGATTGAAGTATTTTGCATAATCTATACACAGACTGCCAGTGGCTTACCTCTACCTATCTCTCACTATTCTTCAATAGAAGGAGCCCTTCTTAGCATCTTTAATTGTTTATCTATGTGTGTGCAATGCCATGTGTGACATTGTGTGTGCACATGTATGTGGGCATTTGTGTGTGCATGTGTCTGTATGTGTGTGTGCATCTCTCTCTCTCTCTCTCTCTCTCTCTCTCTCTCTCTCTGTGTGTGTGTGTGTGTGTGTGTGTGTGTGTGTGTGTGTGTGCACTCAGCTGTGGATGAAGGTCTGACTTTGACAATGGGATACCTTCATAAACATTTCTCCACTTCTGTTTTGAGATAAGATCTGTCATGGAATTTAGGACTTGAAGCTACAGGCTGGCGAGCTTCTCTCTGAAAGCTGTCTCTGAATACCCTTCCTCTGTGCCTCCATGCTGAGGATATGAAGTCTGTTCTTTGTGCTTTTGAAGCAAACTTTTGCTCTTTGAGCTATTTCTCAGCCACACATATTCTTTTTCATTAACATGGAGCTGTGACCCTCAGACTGGAATGGAGACAGCAGTGTAGACATTGTGTGTGCCCACATACTCAGCAGTAGTTCAAGAGGTGCCACCTCCCAATATAGTACATGTGCTGATTAATATGAAGTATACTAGTCTGGGAGACAGAGACCCCATATACAGTTTTATATAGAACATCCTAATCGATTCAGAAATAGGTTTCCCAAAAGAGACTTAGTTGCTACAGATTCTTTCCGAAGACTTTCATTAGTAGGGAAGAGAAACTCCTATCCCAGGAAAGTATGCTAGACACCCACACTGAGCCCAAGAAAAAAATTTCAGAGCTTACCAGCAACATAACTAATGGCTCACACTAGTTCCTCATTTACAGATCTTTGGAATTCTCCCATTTTCTATATGTGGTAGAAGGGAGGCATTTACCATTCCTGAGTTGTCCAGTACATGCAAATACTCTTTCTAGTGTTCATTTGCTTATTGTATTTCACAGACTCCACGATTCTGCTCCGAGAAGGATAATCTCCCTGCCTTACATCAGGCAACGAAGGGCAGTTGTCACAAAGGACATGCAATCTGTGAGGTCTACAGTCTCAGTCTTTGGCTTATCATAGAAGTGTCTCCAACCCTGTTCTAATATGTGATTAAATTGTTGCCCTTATACATCATTGAGTTGTTGACCAGAATGCACCATGGGAAAGACTGTAAGCTCCCAGACGAAAGAACCTCATTCATCTTTTCATCCCTATATCACTTATAGCTAATACAAGATATGGCAGGCATTGGCTCACTAATTGTAGCTTGGTGGATTGAGTGAGCAAACATTGGAAAGACATTATTATTTCTTATCAAAGGAAATAATCAACACCTTATCAATCCTGACACTATTCCAAATCCCAAATCCCAAATCCCAATGATCCTTATTTGTCACTCTTTAATTCTCAATCTATAAATTTAAAAATAAATCTGTTCACAAATTTCTTTGGAACGACCATAGGCCTCAGTGTCATAGTGAAGTGTAGCTGTGTTACAGAATTCTCTAGAAATATGGAATTGAAAAATGTTCTTGGTAGTAAAGAGAGTTTACCTAAGACTAGGAATGTAGATCAGTTGAGAAGAGTTCTTGTCCAACCTGCAGGAAACCCTGGGTTCAGTCCTCACCATCACATAAAATGGGTGTAATGATGCACACCTATACTCCTAGTATATTCTTAGTAGTGGAAGAAACAGAAGTTCAAGGTCATACGTGGCTACATAGGAAGTTTGAAGACAGCCTATGCTCTACCAAATATGTCTCTAAATAAGTTAAAAAAACTAGAAAATAAGAGGTGTGTAAGTTGGTCTATCACTGAATTTTTAGAAATAGGATACTCCTGGAACCAATGCAAATTATTTTTTATAGAGATATGTCTAAATCTGCACATTTATATGTGTACATATACATTTATTGGAACTATTTCTGAAGGACAGCTAGCTATTTGTGAGAATAATCTATACAATTAGAGTGGTAGAAATAATCTCCAGGGGTGAGCCTCCTAGTTGAATATCCAGTAACAAGAGTTCAGACCAGGAAACATACACACAAGTGACAGCAAATGGGCTCATCAAGTTGTATGTATATATTTAGCCAATTTTATGTTTATATATACACATACACATATATGCATGTATGTGATAAATATGCATATATGCAGATATAAGTACACATATATGCATATACACACATAAATATCATAGTTAAAAATATAGGCTGTAGCTTTAAGAGGGAACCAGGGAGGGCCACCTGGGAGGAGTTGGAGGGAGAAAAGGAAGGAAGAAAATGATATAATTACATTTTAATTCTTAAAAATTTTTTAAAAATGCAAATCTAAATTACAGAAATGTGGACTAATTCTAGAAATTTTACTGAAAAATTTCATTCTAAAAGTTTGTCATGGATGGGCACAAAAAATCACACCAGGACAAAAAGCTGTTTGCAGTGACTTTTGGTTTTTATCAGACCATCTGTGAAGCATGGGTTTGTATAGGTAGCCAGCAGAATCACATCTACTCTGTAAACATTAAAAGAGACACAAGAAAACACGTAACATGTGATTTGGCCCAAATACAAACCTTTTGAATGACATAATTTTAATGTATTTAAACATAGGACAGGTGTGATATACAGTGAAATATAAGTTGTCACCCTATGAGTTTAGTTTGTTTATTTATTCTCTTTTTTACTTATATTTGTCATTTGTATATATACATATCTTGAATTTTACAATAGAGGCTACAGAGATACCTGAGTGAGTAGGCTGCTTGCTATGCAAGCCTGAGAACCCAAGTTCAGATTCCAGGACCCACGAAAGCAGCCTGGAACATCTCAGTGCACTTTTGACTTCAGCACAATGGTTGGAGGGACCATAGACTAGAGGATTTCTGGGACTTGCTGGTCATCAGCCTAGATCCAGATTCAGTGGGACTCCCTGTCTCAATGGAATAAGGCAGAGTGCTACATCAAGACACTTGATGTTCTGCTCTATCATACATGTGCATATGATACTCAGTTGTATCATGCTCACACACACACACACACACACACACACAGAGAGAGAGAGAGAGAGAGAGAGAGAGAGAGAGAGAGAGAGAGAGAGAGAGAGAGAGAGAATTTTTACAGTAAACATATCCTTTGCAAAAAGAAATCCAGGTATTTTTCAGTTCAAAATTTGAAACCTACCAATTCTGAGGCTCCATAAAGAAAAAATATAAACCAATAGCAATCCCTAAGCCTTTATTAGACCTTTTTTTTTAAGGAAGCTATAAATAGCTCAGAGAAGCAGACAGCCTTACAGACATCTAAAGTCAGACATCGATGCGGTAATTTTTGCTGGAACAATCCACAGAAACAAATATAGTGACATTTAATTCCTCTAAGTAAAACCAGATCTCCTTTGAAACACAGAGGTTGGGGGAAGAGGGAGTTGATCTGATCTGGCCACTGAGAAGAATGGAGGAACCCGTGAAAGTTGTCGGTAACCTACCAGGGCTACATAAAAGCAGCATTGGTTCTAAGGAGTCATGGAAGTGCACGTGTCTATTTCAGTATCAACATTCCTACCTTCCCTCATTCCAGACCCTATTAAACTGCTAATACCGCTAATTCTTGACTCAATAGAGAGGCAGGTCTGTTTTCAGAATCTTTTCTCTTAAGAAATAAAATATTAAAAACGTATTCTTAATACAGCTAATAAATAACATTAAAACCCTTTGGGTAACTGTACGGCATTGTAGTCTATAAGGACAGCCTTTGAAACTCCAAAGCTTGGGAGGTGGAAAAATGCCAGTCTCAGTTACTAAGATGTGCATTTGTCTGTAGAGTCAAAATTAGGCAATTCTTAGTGAACGCATCTTAATGCAATCTGTCCTTGTGCAAAGCCACATGCAGGATGGCATCGCCGTGTGTTTAAATGTGTGGTCCTCTAATAACTTGCCTTTAAATTTCCAGAGGAGTCCATGCCCTTGCAAATTCTGGGGTTGACTTAGCTCTATCCTTGTGCTATGATGGTACCAAGCGATTCTTGTGCACCCTTAGGATTCCAATCTCCACAACTTTTTTTTTTTTTAAACTGAGACTAGCAATGGAAAGGTAAGATTTTGAGTTCAAGCGTTTGAGGGCTCCATGGGAAGCCTTGCCATTTTTAGACTAGGTTAGGATGGGCAGAACTGAATTTGTTTCTTTGTTCACTTCTTTGGATTTTACATTAACCTTTCTAAGCTAAGCTGCTGCTTGCTCACCTGCCTGCTCCTTTGGGGACTCCTAGCCATTATGGAACCTGTTCTCAAAGACCATGGAACTTAGTGCAGGTTCAATGGCAAGGCCCGTAGGTACCATTCCTTCAAGTGAATCAAGGTCATCTTTTGCAGAACCTCACCATATTCAAGTGTAGATTTTTATATGAAGAGCATTGGGAGCCATTAGTGCGAGCATATCCATGGTGAAGGTTATGATAGGCAACTTTGAAGCCTTGTTTAAAAGTTCCCTTTCACATCTAATTGTCTTGACCTTCAGGTTACTTCAGGAAGATTTGACAGAACAGTCCAGAAGAAGTCCTAGGATTGCTAAGAATAGAAATCATGTGGTACCCAGCACTTCCCCCCACCCCCATACTCCCAAGGATAAAAAAGCATTCTTCACTGTGGTTCCAATGCCAGGTTGCCTATGACTGACCCATAATAGATTCCAGACCATTTTATTTGAAAGCTGCTTTGATTAGACCTAAGAGTGCATTCCCAAACAAACGTAACTTATGGAAAGCACATGTGGCCACCACCTTTGACCTTCTCAGTTCAGAATTAATGGTATTCCAACAGAAACCGAACTCCCATGTCTCTGTTACTATTTTCTTGTTTGTGATGAGGGCCTGTGAACTGTCCTTCTTGGCAACAGGAAGGCTATTTATTAGTCTGCTGCATCTGCCGGGAACCACAGATGTGTTATGCTTGTGGACCAGGAACTCCCTGTATAGTGTCTACAACTTCTCTGACCTTTAAATGATTCAGTTTCTGTTTTAAGTTGTCAAAAAGAAAAGTCAGGACATCTTTATTGGGGAAGAAGATTAAGCAACTGTTATCGTTTGTTGGCTCAACTCCCATTTCTCCCATGGATACAGAAAAGTGAGAGACCTCAAAATACGAGATAAGATACTTTTCCTAGATGATCCAGATCCTTAGTCTCTTGAGGATTCTGTGTGCTGCATACTGTTAGCCATTGGGATTGGCTTTCTGTCAGTGTGTGCATTCTGAAGCCTGCCTAGATGGGAAGCATGACACCTGAATAGTTTACTGCTGATTTAGGTAGATGATAAGACTAAAGTACACTTGATGGACTCTCGAATTTCCATGAATCTGATTTTTCTATGCTTTATCTTCTCATCATAGTTTTATTCTCATGATGGAGCTGTAGATTAACCCAGCCTGACCTGATTTTGAAGGTCTGAATTCATTATTCGTGAATGTGTGCATGAAGTGACAACCCGAATCAGTGTTATTTTCCTTAGAAAGGCAAGTGATATATGTCTTGGTCCCAGTGTTTCTCAGGTTAGAATATGCATTATTTTGGTACCTAGAGAGTCAGGATAAGGCTTGATACAGGCACTTTTGAATTATGTCTGCAGGAAAAGGGCTAAAACGATCTCTTAAGCCTCTGTGTCACAGCCAAATGTACTTATGCCTACGGTGGTGTTAAGAACCACAAAAATGGTTTCATGTTTTCAACTGAATCAATATTCAACTGTGTCTGTGATGGTTTGGACTAAGGATTGAGATAATTCTTTTTGCCTCTAAGAAACTTCAGCCTTGGTCTCCCTGAGATGTTCTGTTCAAACAGCCCTCTCAAAAGGCAGAGCTTTGTGGGAGAATAGGACCACAGTAACTAAGGATAGAGCTCCAGGCAAGAGAAAGGTAAGTATGCTTGAGGCCTTCCCAGCATCTAAGACTCCAGTGTGTATCTTAACATATGCCTATGTGGTTAACTCTGCTCCCCTAGCTAATGAAGTTATGGCCATACATAGATAAACTGTAAGAGGAAAATAATTAGAAATTGCATTGTGTTTGTATAGAACACCCATCCGTGTACCTGGGAGGTGATTCACACTGGCATTGTGTTCCCTTAAGTCAATGATCAGAGAAAGACCTCGAATGTAAATTGGTGAGCAGAAAGCAGCTTAGAAATTTAAACTTTAATGCCTAAGTCTACTTCATTCAACAGGCAATGGACCTACGAAAATTTGTGTGATGCTTGGCTCAAATTAATACATTTTCAGCATGCCAATCAAAACTTTTTTTTTCCACCAAGAATTTACACAACATAGCAATCTGGTGAACAAATCCTAATGTGTTTTGAAACTTCAGAAACGTTTAGCTACTAACAGTGTTAAAGATTAGATACAACAATTTTAACTGTAGTCCATCTGCCTCCCCTCCCACCTCCACCACCACCTGGTCTGATGTTACCTGGGGAAGGACACAGAGATGGACCAAGTATTTCCCTTGGAAATAAAATTTGTTTTTGCTATCACTTAGCCAAAATGCCATTTTTTACATCAATGTGGGATGAATATTATTTGCAAGAAATTCATTTAATAATTTGCGGCTCAAAATATAACTGAAAAATACATTAAGTTTATTTTTTGATTATTGTTGTTTTTTCATTCATATAATTTAGGAGCAGAGGAAGAAACACTGTTTTGATGTTTCTCAGATGCAATACTTCACTGGAATTTTTGGCTCCTGCATCTCTCTTGTAACTTTCTAGAAGGAGCAAAGTGGAGACCTTAATTGAAAAAAAAAAGTGAATGGTTGAGGCAAAGCTCAAGGGCAAGGTACTTGCCTGGCATGCGTAAGACCATACACACATAATTAGAAACCAGCCCTACACAGCAGACCTCCAGCTGGTTGTGAATGTTCCCATGCCAGCTCCCACATCCACAAACAGTTTTTTTTAAAGGACACATAGCAGGCTAAGAAAATATTTGTGCTTTTATCCATTCATATTTGGCTAAATGGCACTAAAATCTTTTGAAAGCCAAGAACTATAAAGTTGACTCTATCACCCCCTAAGCCTCTGGGGTTTCCACTTGGATACCATCTCTCTCTCCCAGAGCTGCAAAAACACAGCAAGAACATGGGTCTGCTGACTCCACTGAGCAAGGCTGGTCTCCACCTCCCATCCTGAGAAGGTCTTCTCTTTGAAGACTACCTTGTGCGGAAACAACATATTGAGACCCTCGGTCTTGCTTCTCTGTGGCCTGCTGCTCTTCTCTTTTTCCCAGAGTACATTTTACTCTCGTTCTATATAATAGCACTAATCAAATATCAGTGTATAATCAATGATGGCCAGGATGTCAAAAAGTACAACCCAGCAATGTGGTACAGCCTGGTAGGTTGTTGGTGATGCCAATCAAAATTCCTCATCGCCTGTTTCTGCTTTTAAGGACACTGCCCTCAGCCTCAGCAAATCTTCTGCTCCTCTCCCGTGGTTTCAGTGCCTAGCCGCTTACTCTGACTTCCAAATGATAATCATACAATGAAAGTGTTAGTAAATCCTTGTTTTGAAGTTACAAAGCTTTCATTTTATGTTTGTTGTGCATGTATTTCAAGAAGGAGAAGGGAGGTGGTGCCTAACACAGCACAAACGTAGAAAATCCCTGAATTAACATCCATCATCCCTTTTCTCCCTGCTTTTCTCTTCCTTCAGCTCCTTTTTGTTCTCCTGGACAGTTTTATTTCATGTGTGTGTGTGTGTGTGTGTGTGTGTGTGTGACAGAGAGAGAGAGACGGAGACAGAGACACACCAAAAGAGACAGTCAGAGACACAGAGAGAGACACACAGAGAGAGACAGAGAGAGAGACAGAGAGAGAGACAGAGAGAGACAGAGAGAGAGACAGAGAGAGAGACAGAGAGAGAGAAAGAGAGAGAGACGGAGACAGAGACACACCAAAAGAGACAGTCAGAGAGACAGAGAGAGACACACAGAGAGAGAGAGAGACACAGAGAGAGAGAGAGACAGAGAGAGAGAGACACAGAGAGAGAGAGAGAGAGAGAGAGAGGAGAGAATTTATGTACCCATATAAAGGCTGGAAACCACACATGAAAAAATACTTATCAGTCTGAGACTAGCTTAATTTGCTTAATGTGATTACCTCTATTTGGATCAATTTTCCTACAAAAAGATATTCTTCTTTGTGGCCACAAAACTTCCACAGTGCACACACACAGTAGTTTACTTATTCCTCTCTTTTCTCTGCTGTTGGACAGAACACAAGTAAAGCCGGTCCCTATGGACTAACCTTACAAAGGACTGCTCAGAAATCAGCACAGAATTCATAATCCCATTTCTGAGGTATGATGCAGAGATGTATCCAGCACTGCAAACCCTCACTTGTGAGACTAGCACCTTTTAATTTTCTGCTACTATTATTGTTCTTGTTTGGGGTTTTTTGAGACCTCACTACGTAACCCCTGGCTGTTCTTGAACTCACTATGTAGACCAGGCAAAATGCATCTGACTCTGCCTCCTAAGTGCTGGGGTTAAAGGTTGCACTACCAGAACCTACCTGTATACTATAATATTTTATATGGTATTTATATTTGTACATGTTGGCAATTAACTATTTACAAACCAAATGAAGTAGTTTTATTAAAGAGTGTGCCAAAAAACTAGCATTGCAGTCCAGTTCTCTATAACTAGACAAAAATAATACAAAGAGATCAGTGTTGGCACCGTGGATAGTCAGTCTTTTGTGTATGAGGACTGAACCTGGTTCCTAGAATTAAACAGATTCTATTCTGTTCTTCTATCTCTGGGTACCAGGTTGTGGCAAGATATTTCAGCTTGCATGAGCTGCATCTACTACACCAGTATACACATATACATTGAGTAACTATCAGCTCACAAACCCTGAGTGGATCAAATCATTGAGAATCTAAAGATTGGCAAGAGAGGGCAAAGGATGTCCAGACCCCAGACAGCGTTATCACTGGTAGCTAATTCACTGATTCCCTTTTATGGACAGTGTTTTCACATGTGAGATTAACCCATCCAGTGACTGGATGAGAGGCAGGGCTCCTTTGGAGTTAAGCCAAAACATCTGAACACAATGGGAAGAACAATTCAATGTGGGTGATGTCATCAAGGATCCTGAGGAAAGTGGCAAGGAGAAAGCTTCCTCCTGCCCACACCCAAAGTCTCCAGCCTTATCTTGCTATGGATCCCTTCTGCAGGCTGTCGTTATGCTCTCATGGATGAACCGTGCCTAGTCACAAAGACTCAAAACTGAGTGGGGTATGGTGGTTCACACTTGTAACTCTGTACTTGGGAAATGGAAGAATTATCAATCTGATGCCATCCTGAGCTAAATAAAGAGATCTTGCATCACAAACAAATCAATAAAGGCCTGGAGAGACTCTTTTGCAGACCTCAGATTTGGTTTTCTGGTCTACATGGCAGCTCACAAGCAGGAGTTCCAGAGCTGATAGCTTCTCTAACGTCTTTGCTCATTAGGCATATACATGTTGCACATACACATGTGCAGGCAAAACACTCATAGACATAAAATAAAGCAGATGTCTGTATCTGGAGTGATACCTTAGGAGTTAACACCACTTGCTCTTCCAGAGGGTCAGGGTTTGTTTCCCAGTACTCACATGATAACTTATGAGCATCTCTGACTCTAGTTCTAGGGAACCTGACTCCCCTTCTGACATCTGTGGACATCAGGCAGGCACGTGTGCACATGTATGTATACACACACACACACACACACATGTACATGCAGGTAAAAGAAGAACATATTTAAAGTATTTAAAAAACATTAAAAACAATTAATGGTCAATACAATACACACATGTGGTATGTATATGTAACATGTATGTGTGTGATGTGTGTAATGTGTGTATGTGAATGTATATGTATATGTGTATGTGACATGGGTGTGGCTGTATGTATATATGTACATGTGTATGTGTGTGTATGTATATATGTGTATGTGTATATCGTATCATGTGTATATGTGTAGGTATGTGTATGTGTGAGTGACATGTGTATGCATGTGCATGCGTGTGATGTGTGTATGTGTGTATATGCATGTATGTGTATATGATATGGGTGTATATGTGGGTATGGGTGAGAAACGTGTGCATGTGTATGTGCATCAGTACATGGTGTGTTTGTATGTGTATGACATGTGCATATGCATGTGTGGTGTGTGTGTGTGTGTGTGTGTGTGTGTGTGTGTGTGTGTGTGTGTAGGTATGAAGGATGCCAAACTGGTTCTTTTTTTTACCACTTTATTTTCTGTAGTACATTACATCCCATCCAGAGTTTCCCCTCACTTCAGTCCTCCTAGTCCCTTCCCCTTCCTCCCCTCTCTTCAGATCCACTCCTCCATTTCCCTTCAAAAAGGAGCAGGCCTCCTGGAAAATCAATCTGACATGGGACATTAACATAACATGTTACACTAAGACCTGGTAGGAGAAAAGGAGTCCCAAAAGCAGGCAAAAGAGTCAGAGACACCCTCACATGTCCACTGTTATGAGTTCAATAAAAACACTAAACAACCATAACATATATGCCCAGTACTTAGTTCAGACCCTTATAGGCTCCTTGGTTGTTGGTCTAATTTGTGTTAACCCCCGTGAGCCTTGCTTAGTGGATCCTGTGGGGCGTGTTCTTGGGGTGCCTCAACCTCTCTGGATCTTACGGTTCTTTTTCCCCTTCTTCTTTGGGGTACCCTGAACTCAGTTTAATCTTTGGTGGCTGTGGATCTCTGCATCTACCCCCATCAGTTGCTGGATCTAGCCTCTCTGATGATGATTGTGGTATGTGCCAGTGAATGAGTATAGCAGGATATCATTAGGAATCATTTCATTGACCATTTCTTTGCCAGTCATGTTTAGTTTTATCCTAGATCCCCGGGCTATCAAGCCTCTGATTCATTCATCTTTACTTGTGAGTTTCAACGAAGAAGTAAATCAATTAACATCTCAGTCCTCCTCCACATAATCTGAGATTTTCTGTGACTAGCCAAGGCCATTTTCACTAAACTAAGAAGATAATCACCTTTCTTCTCCACGGACATTCTCAAATTGTATTGTATACCTTCTAGCTATATTCAATAATGTTTTAGCTGGACTTATTAGGGTTTTCTCTGTCAGTGTCAGCCTAGCATCATTTAAATAAAAACAAATTTACACCCTAACAGATAACTGAGGAGACACTGTCAGACAAAATTAGAGAATGAAGAATTCCTGAGATTATGTAGGTCAAATGACACAAAAGATTACTTAATGAGGTTGGCTAGATGTCTCAATCAATAGAGCCCTTGGGGTCAACATAAAGGGTAGAGCTCATATCCCTAGCACCCACAGAAAAAGCCAGGAGTAGCAGCACACACCTAGAATCCTAGGCCTTGGCAGCCAGAGACAGGTAGATTCCTGCAGCTCATGGGCTAGCCAACCTAGCCAACTTGGTGAGCTCTGGCTTCATAGAGAGATGCTGTCTCAGAGTAAAATGTGGAGAGCAATAAAGGAAGATACCAGATGTTGACCTCCACATACACATGCAACACCATCAGAAACATATGCACCTCAATGTGCACACATGCACATGCAAAGGTTTCGTTAGGAGAAAAAAATACAATCTATGAACCTACCGTACAATGTGGCGTCTATGGCAAGCAATGTAGTTTAGTGCTTGAAATTTGCCAAGAAATGGATTTCAAATGCTCTTATCACAAAACTTATGGAAAAAATTGTTATTCCACTGTGTGTGTGTGTGTGTGTGTGTGTGTGTGTGTGTGTGTGTGTGTGTGTGTGACTTGTTATTTGTCAATTGAAATAAACAAATAAAGCTGGAGGTTTGGTTATAATCTGAAGAGAGACATTTCCACCATCTCCAAAGACAATGTCTCTAAAGCGTATAGAAAGAATGCAGTCATCTGTGTCTATCTTTGGGAAGTCACTGCTGATGCTGGTGAACCACTGGTCATGACACAGAGTTTCCATGGCATCTTGCATGTGGGTTTAGAAAGCTGAGCATACTGGTGTGGGGAAGGGGCACTCTTGTTAGGAGAAGCGAATAATGCTTTTCTTTTCTGAGCTACAGATCTGAAGCATTTGGATTCATAGATGCTATCATTGCCAGCACACTAAAGGGCAATGAAATGCACACTGAAGGATATTCACTGGGCATACAGAAAATTTAGATATTGAAAGACAGAAAATTCATGCACCTCCTTGGGGAAAATATATGGAACCAAACCTGACAGGTCTTTAGTTAATGGACAAGGAAAATAAGAACATATAGTTAAGGAATTTAGAGGACTCACTACACATATTATGAAGATTAAGACCTGCAAGCATTACATATCACAGGTCCTAGGTATGCAGGTGAGTCTAAGATTTCCATGTATGTAATATATGGGGGTATGGTATAATCCTCAGCCAGAGAAGAACTTAAGTGTCAGAAACTTCATCACCAGGAACATGCTTAATTCTCCCAATGACCCTGAGAACCAGGCATCAATATCATCCTCTTCCTCTGATACAGAAATGATGCTTAACTGGTTTGGGAGGCTTTCCAGGATCAACAGGAACTAGCAAGAGAAAAGGAGAATAAAAAACTCATTTCATCCCATTGCTTAAGTTTTGTGCTATGAGAAACTTTAGCAGTGAGTCTCACTCATCCTTCTGTGATGCCACTACAGCTTTAAGCTGTTATGAGATAAGAAGCTGTTAGAGGTAAAATTATTGTTAAGTTGTCTTTAGGCATTGATTCCTAACTTCAGGCTTAGATTCAGGACAGAAGTAGCTGCAAGTAATGTTGGCTGTATCCCTAGAGATAGGCTACAGAGCCTTGCTGGTAAGTCTTGGGATACTTCTGCTCAGAACCTAGAGCTGAGAGGACCACATGTGAGATCAAATGGCCCCAACTGTGGGGATTAGAGGTCACGGGCAGGAAAATTAAAGGAGCTAGTCCCTAAATGCTCATCTGAGTTAAACCCAGATACAGAGCAAACAAACTATAAGACATGGACAAAGGGAAATGGAGAGAAAAACAAGCATCTTTCCCAGAAGAGTCAAGGCAACTAACTATACAACAGAGAAAGAGAAAGAATAGATTTTGATCCTCAAAGAATTTCCAGTGTAAATAATGAAAAGTTGTTTAAGTAGAGATATTTTATACATAAAGGTCTATTGGCACTCTTGGGTTTTTTTAAGACAGGTCTCTGTCACTTTAAAATGGAAATAATACAAGAATTAGTGAAGGAGAAACTATTGAAGATATACACGCTTGTATTTAAAATCTTTATCAAGCATTATAGTAAAAGAGCTTTTTTTTCTAGGTTGGAGATGCCCATCACTATCTTGGGGCTGAGTGGCTGTCAGCACCCACAAAAAAAACCTCTTAAGATCATGGTTATTGACACTCCCTACAGAAGGAGCAGGAAGGCTCATGGGATTTGCACCGGCCTCTTTCCTTCTTCGGGTTCCAGTGATGCCTGTTGATAATGTGGCAATTGATGGAGGTGGGCTTTCTTGGTGGAGGAGCTGCCCATCAATTGTTCAAGGTACCTCTAAGTAGTATAGCTGCCTTTTGAGTCTCCCATGTTCCTATAAGTAACTATAAATAAATAAATTAACTGATTAACTAATTAATTAATTAATTAATTTAAAAAAATCCCTCATAGTTTCACTCTTCTAGACTTGAAGGGAATTCTTTCTTTGGTCTGTAGATGATATATCGAGGCACATTCGTCCTTTCCTTATGTTTTCTTAGGAAAAAATACCCAACACGTATCAACTAAGCTCTATATTTGGTGGTCTAGATTTTCTGAGATAATAAAAACATGGCTCTGCTCTAAGTAGCTGGCATACTTTGCATGTAGAAATGGCAAATCCATATATTTATGCAACAGACACAGAGTCCCTGTTTTGCGATGTTCGTCTGAGTAAGAACTGCCTACTGAATTTACAAGGTTACAGTTTAATACCCATATCAACAAGAGTGTTTTGCCACTAATATTTTAACAATAGACACCATGCTGGGACTATTTGTTTGCAATTTGTATAATCAAAGGATTTGTGAAGGAATTTCCTGCGTTTGTTAAGGAGTTGGGCTAGACAACTCTGAAGTTCTCTTTTAACAGTAAAAGGCTAAACGTTTTTTGTTCACAAGCACACAGTATTTACTCCAGTATTAGAAGACTATTCAATGGTGAATGGATGCCCAAGAGGATTAAAAATGAAACGATATTACAGAACCTCCATCCGTTCATTAGGATCCAAGCACCTGGACCTTCCGATTTAAAACGAGAAGGCATGAGCTTTACTGTCATAGCCACAGGAAAATTGTCCCCTTTCATCTCTGCTTGCTATCTTTCTGCTTGATCAATGTTGACATTTATGACTTAGTTGAGGTTTGTTTTTGTTTTTGTTTTTCTCATTTTTATTTTGTGATCTGCCTGTAGCTCAAACTTTCAAAGCAAATCAACAATAGGAAGGGAAACAGTTCACATGTGATTAGGGATTTTCAGAGCAACCATTAAGGAAAAACGTAGGGAGCTATACATGGTAGCACGTAGTAATTGATTATCACAGTACATGGGAAACAGAGGCAGAAGATTGCTAACAATCCAAGGTCGATATGGTCTACATCATGGGTTCTAGTTTAGCTACGGCTGTACAAAGAGACCGTCTTAAACAAGACAAAACAAAAGTAATGTCATATGAAATGCTCAAGAACTACAAATGATTCTGTGTCCATAACTTGTGACCTCCAGGCGCCCCTGATCCTCTTAGGAGTACTGCCTCTTATAAATGATCAAAATCCTGTTTTTATTTATCTGTATACTATGAAAGATTTCTTGTGTTCTTATCATCTGACACAGAAAATACACCATTTCTCAAATCAAACAGTGCCTTTATTTTAGTTAATTTCAGAGTTAATTTCAATGGACAGACTGATTCCCATCTGAATCTTATTGTAACCATTGACTTCTTATAACCCAGACTAATTATTTTACTCCCTAAACATAACTAATTATAAAATTAAATCCAACTGCATTGTGGAATGACAGAGATCCTGTTAATGTTTGTAAATCATACGCTTAGCTTAAGTACTTGAGTCAAACAAGGGCTGATCTGAAAGAGCTATCTGATAGGCATAGAGAAAGCCACTGGCCTAGATTAATTCAATAATGGATGCTTTAATGTGGCGCAACTTAAGAGTTCAGAATATAAAATGGTTACTCTTTATTGCATCAATACACAGAAGAAAATTTGCCTGGCCCTAAACCCATCTGACCCTGTTTCTTCCTCATGCCAGCCCACTTTAACATACCAACTCTGACTTCAGCTGCAACCCTAGTTGCAGAGACTGGGCTCATCAGCAGAGGAAGGTCCAAGGTGGAACACAGCTATCAAAAAGCAAAATCCATGGCTGCAACATATCATAGTTGATATTTTTGTTGAAACTACCTCTTTATTTTATGTTTTATTCCACCTTCCCCATTACAAAATTACAATTGCCTGGTATTTTTCTCAAATACCAAACAAAGTTTGAGTTGCTTGGACCTGAGCCATTTGTTGGTATAGCACTTTGAGTTTAGCTATTGAATCAAGTGACTCTTTGCACCATGATTTCCCTCCTCGAGAAAATGGAGCTAATAACAGTTATCTCTGCTTAGTTTGTGGTTCCTATGTGCCAGGTACCATACCAACAGAGATTATATACTATCTAGGGACAGATACTGTTAAAGGCTTTTTTCAAGGAGGTGGTTTGAAGCTGAGAACTTAGAAAGGTCACTGCTGATAGGTAGCCAATTCTGATAGGATAGAAAGCTTCCATAAGCTCTGCAGACATTGTCTCCGCCTTTTCTGATTTCTCAGGATGACTTGAAGACTCATAGGAATCAAAGAAGAAAAAAAGGAACTTTGGAAAGGCAAAGACTCACATTCTCTATAAATAAAATACTTATGGCCATTATCCATGATCCTGCACCTTCATGGCCTTAGAATTTCCACAGTCAAACTATTCTAATTGTGTCTTTTTTAAAAGTGAAATGAAAAATTACAGACATGGGGTAGCCTGAGTGCTACTTACTCCATAGCAACTCTCAGATATGAAAATTGAAATAAAATAATTAATATAAGAAAAACATTAAATAGCAAAAAGCCTAGTGATTCTTTTTTTGTTTTTTTAATCTCTAAAGCATATTTAAGTGTTTGGCAAGTAGGGGATATTTCTCCTCACTAAAGACTTCTGAGTAGCTAAAATTTTTTTACATACATTTAATAATAACGTGTGCCCACATTTTTAGCGGTGGAGATGTAATTACGACAAAACAGTACAGAGCCTGAATCGTCTTACAATTTCGTGTCCTTCCTGTTGCTTTGTTGTCCCTTGGAGACAGTGGGAGGATGGCAAAGACATACAGCATGGCTTTGTTTTATTCATGCCTGTTTGCACAGGAAATTAAAGATTCACTTCTGCCACACCAGCCATGTCAATAAGCAGCACTGATATTCCACTGATCAAGTCGCTCCCCTTTTCGCTTTCCTCTGAATTTTACTTCCCTTAAGAAATCCCTAAATGGCACTTGTCTCAGACTGTTTGCTTCAGCCCTCCTTAGAGATGATATGAAAAGGAAAAAGAATCCCAGCCATAGACTGTGTAGTAACAAAACATGACTATCTAGCCCGTGGACGATGCAATACCCAACAAAAGCTTCCCCTTAGAAAGAATGAGCTTAAAGGAACAGATAAACGAGCAAGTAGCCCAGGCTTCGATCAGTTTGTACATGACAGCAAGGTCTTACCTCAGTTACAGATCCAAGCCCTGGGGCCTTTTGATCTTCAACACGACTGCCCAGACAGAACTCATGATCTCTTCTCTGCGCTCTTCTTGTTCCCCTTCTGAGGCTGTCAGTACCTACCACCATGGAGATGAGAAACCCCACAGCAGAATCTCGTTCTGTTTTGCCTTTCCGGCCACATTCAGCACAGACAAAAGCCAGAGTTCTCAGCGTTACTTGACTGAATCGACACTTTCTTTAACTGGTTCCCATGCCTACTCATGGTAGAGACGCCTGCCAACGGAGGCTGACAGAAAACAAGAAGCTAGGAGAAATACCCTTTCTCTAAGCTCCTTTACAACTCGGTCTTTGATCACAGCTCTAGGAGCCTGTTAAATCACAAGAATCCCTCAAATTACCAAGTGGCCACATGCTGCCCCCTAAACATCGCGTTGACCCAGAAGGCTGAATCCTCTCGTGCTGACATCTCAGGGCTGGTACAACTTCATCCAAGTCTGATCTTCTTGTGTGTGGGCTTTCTTACTGTCACAGTAGAGATTTCTGTGGAAACACACACCCTGCCTGACTATGTAACCCTATACCAAAGGCAAACAGCCTCTTGCCCAACATGATTTCACATGGGTTCCAAGATAGTAGGTGACCCTAGAGAAATTATCAACAACCTTGGTATTAGTTCAAGGACATTGGATGTTCTTCAGGAAACTGCTTTCATTTGTGGTTGTTTTCTTTGCTTTCTTTTCTTTGGGGATAAGAGAAGGAATGAGTCACTTACTCACTGTCCAGTGTTCATTTTCTTTAAATGAAGGCTTAGCATCATTTTCAATAATTAGTCGATGTTGAATTTTTTTTAAGTAAATTCTGGTGAATTCACTGAGACCTGAGATAAGGAATTTTGACAAGTGACACTCAATAGTAGATTTTTACCTAGCATTATAGATATATAAGTATAGGTATAGGTATAGGAATAGGTATACACTCTTCAAACAAATGGACTTGCCAGGAGATAATACAATGATTTGGAATTTAGAAGATTCAGACTAGAAGTTAGTGCTATACATTTGGCATTTGCAGTCACGGATAATGGAAGAGACCACACAAGAAGCCAGAAGAGTTAGAAGAGAGAAAAATCCCATTGACTGAGGCCTAGGACAAAACCCAATTTGAGGTTGGAAGGAGGAAGAGAATCCATAACAGGAAGTGAGAAAACCCTTCCATGTACAGCAAAACCGTGAGCTATGGTACACCATGAAAGTTTGGCAGGGTTAGGGAATGCCATCTTGTCAGACATAGGGGACACCCTGGCATTGAGAAGTTGTATTTGACTGTGGAATGCTATTAGTAACCTTGATGAAAAATGTCATAAATTTGAAGGTAGAACCCTAGTTAAATGACAAAAAATGGGAGCAGAGTGAGAGGTGTTAGCGAGAGGAGGCAGGAAGCTTTCACATGTTCGATGCCATAGATAACTGGGATGGATGGAAAGTCATGTAGGAAAGAGGAGTTGCTTGTTATTCCGGGAAAGAGAGATTTGTCTGTCTGTTGTTAATTAATTTGTTGGTAATTTGACACATGTCTATCAGAATGCACACACCCTGTTTTACACTCTCACACATGCTGAAACCTTTCTTCTTCCCATCAGTTCCCCTCCTTATTTTGTGTTTTTGCGACCCACTGGGTTTAATTGGGATTGTTTGCATGAGCCTGGGGTGGAGTTGAGGGTTGAGGCAGGGATAAGCATCCAGTGGTGACATCTCTGAAGAAAATGATTTCTCTCAGCTAGACATTAGCTGCCAAGGGCTTCTTGGATCCTCCTACCCATGAAAGAAGTTACAATTTGCCTGAAAATGTTTTCAATTGATTAACTTCCTTAATTAAGTTCTTACACACCCTGCCGCTTGCATATCATTTGTTTTAAAACCAAGTCTTATGCTGGCGAGATGGCTCAGCAGTTAAGAGCACCGACTGCACCTCCAAAGGTTGTGAGTTCAAATCCCAGCAACCACATGATGGCTCACAACCATCCGTAATGAGATCTGACGCCCTCTTCTGGAGTATCTGAAGACAGGAACAGTGTACTTACATATAATAAATAAATAAATAAATAAATAAATAAATAAATAAATAAAACCAATTCTTTTGGTAAATAAGAAGAAGGTATCGTTTTACCCTCAGGATTTCATTGCAAATTCATAGGGAAAAAAAATACAACACCGAAATTAGAGCCATCATTGGATTCTCCTAGAGTCTAATGTTACTAACCATCTGTTTAAATGTTTGTGCAATAAGTGATTAATCTCATTCACTGTGTTTTCTTAATGGTCTATATCTTATAGAAAATACTCTTCTTACTTCTTATATAATGATTTTTTTATACATGTAAAAATAAAACAGACTATAAAGTATACATTCCATAATTTTCATTATCATTAAGATAACCCTATTATTGATGTATAAATTGATCATAATCTTTTACTAAGTCATTTAAAATACCATTAACATAAAGTCAGTGCTTAATGCCTATTTGTCAAAGGCCAGAATAACTATCTGAATAAATCAGTATTAAAGTGATCTACGATTGCAATTATTTACTGGGAGAGTAGTCTGGTTCCTTTTTTTTAAAAAGAAGCTTAAAATATACACATTTAATTACTTGACAAACCAATTATATATGTGTGTGTGTGTGTCATAGAGCTCTTAGTAAAAGTAAATGAAGTAATATTTTCAAAACAGTTAAAACAGTAGCAAAGTAAATGCTCTCAGAATCATTGTGAAATTAGTCTAATGGAAAGACTAGAGAGAAGAATGCCTACTAGGGCGTGTGTGGGGGGGTGGGATTAAATTATTTTCTGTAGTTCAAAGATTGACAGGAAATGGGGATAAACTAAAAAAAAAAACCTACACAGCAGAAGGAATGGGCAGACAAGTATCAGGTATAATTAAAGTTATGCAAATGAAACACATTGATCATGAAAACACTGCCAACTATACTTCTGGTAATGCTATAAAAACTACATACTTTGTACAAAGTAATTCTATTTTTAAAGCAATTTTTGTTTCCTTTGAGATAAGGGCTCATGCACAGCAGGCTGGACTCAAACTTGCTATGGAGCCTTGGATGTTATTAAACTTCCTTTTCTTTTTAAAACTTATACTGCTAATCCTCCTGTCTCCACAGCCCTTGTGCATCAGCACTCTGGGTTTACGTGAACCTAGGAATAGAACCAGGGCATCATTTGTAGCAAGCTGGCATGATGTCCACAAATTGACCTATGTGTCAACCCTGTTTTGGTACATTTTCTCCAACATAATATTTGTATTGATTATTTGGGAAGTTCACATCATGCACCCCGATTACACTCCCTTCCCAGGCTTCCCTGGTCCATTCCCCAACCCTTGTGACACGCCTTCAAAAAAGGAAAAAAGAAGGAAAGAGACAGACAGACAGACAGAGAGTCAGGAACATACTCAAACTACCAGTGGACCACCCCTTAAAGAAAACTAAGATCAAAACAGAAACCCTTTTCCTGCTGCACAGTGCCACATTCGTATGGATAACAGGCAGAAATGTTAGCTTTAGCCAGATTTTCAACATCCAGCGAAAATGCTTAAGTTGTTGTTGTTTCACATAGTCTTAGCCCTTGCTGAAAGTTTCCTTGTGACTGGTTGAAACAAACTGCACAGGTGCCATGTTTTGCCTGCCTGAGAACTTCCTGTTATTCTAGCTGCCGGGGCTACCCTAGGATATGGAGGAAGTGGTTAAAGTTCTCATGGGTAAACAGGGTGTCCCTCCCTAACGTCACTCCCCCTGCTTAAGATCCTCAAGCCTGGTTCTCTTTCCTGATACATTTCCTTTCCTTTGACCAGGCTGTGCTGAAGTGAACTGTGTTATCCTGAGAGATTTTTGTCTTCTGAAAGCATGCATAGGACACTGGCGAGATGCTTACTTCCTCTCAGATGAGAGACAACATTTAATTTTAGAACCAAATACAGAAGTGCCCCCCACGCACTTCTGCTTGGATATTTTATTTAAGAAATTAAATGATTTTTTTTTAGACAGCTGGCTGGTATTCCTCACAGCCAAACGCAAAGTATTAGGCAAGGCCTGCTGAGAACTGACAGAATGGCAGATCAAGGGTGGAACTGAGATGATCCAAAATATCATAGGCATCATGAGAATGTTAATGGAAGAATTTATTATCTGAGCATCCTCTGTAATGTCCCTTCCAAATGACTCTGATCTATATAGTTTTCACAGGCCAGGATCTCAGTGGCACCCGTATGTTCTGTTCTTGCTTTGTGATGAGTCTACATAATTAAAGAGGAAGTCCTTCCTCAGGCTCTGATAAAAATGCATCTTCTTGTAGCCTTCACAAACTTTCCCGTATTCACAGTGTCCCCAAATTACTGCAAAACAAGCCTTATAGGACTTCCAAAAGCTGGCTCTTCAGCTAAATAAAGAAGAGACTGGACTCGTAGTCATGGCTTACCTTCTGACACAGACTTCATATCTTCCAGAAAGAAAGAATGCCCAGTCTTTCATTATCTTCCATATCCATAGTAATCATTTAGTCTTTCATTGTGATTAAATGGGATAAATGTTGTGGTCTCAAGTCACTAAGGAAATGGGTACCAACCAGAACTGCGGATTATATGGTCAATTTATTCATGAGTTGTGGCTAGGGCCACATTAACAACAGAACTCAAGATCTTGGTCAGCCCAGCCCAATGTCCTAAAGCTGAGCCACAACTCTAGGCTGATTGGTAAAGTTTCCAATGTCTGTAGTGTACATATTCAAGTCATGGCCAGTCACAAATCATTCAATATCGGTGTTGTATATATTGCAATTATAGCTGATTTTAAGATAAACATGTGAGATTTCAGGCTAGGGCAAGTGCTGGTAACAGATCTGAATTGGGTTTTGTGAGCTGATGAATTCTTGAGGATGCCCCTTAAACTAAAATGTAAGCTGAGCACAGTAGCACATTCCCATAATTCCCAGCTTTGGAATGCTAATGAAATGTAAGAGGGACATGCACAAAGACAGGTTACAAGTCTATAGAATGTCATGTGGCACTAGGTGTAACTAACAGGCTGTTTCGTTTTGTTTTTCCTGGGGGGAAGGAAAAAGAAATGAAATTTAATAAGAACTGGATGTGCTTGCAAGAAGCACATCTTGCAAAGAGTGATACCACAAACACAAAATCATGATTGAGCTTAATGTCTTAAAATGTTTCCATAAAACCCAGCTAACGCTCAAGCCCTTATCATGAGTTATGGAAGATCCATACACATTGAACTTAAGTGTCTCCTTATGACTAATCTTATTTTTTTTATGTCCAGTCTTTTCTACTCCGGAGTAGGCTCCTCCATTCTCAAAAGCTGTGGATGTGTTTGTCTCTGCTTTCCAGGGTATCCACTCTCCAGTAGCTGCTTGTTGAGTCACACTTTCCCAAGGGTGCAATTCACACCCTTCATACTGAACAGAAATGATGGAGACAAATGGTGTGGGCCCTGAAAAGGAATCAGCAGGCAAAAGCAGCATGCCTATTTGGTTTCATCTCTAGATCAGTTAATGGGAGAAGTATCACAGAGAGCTGAGGTGGTGAGCAGTCACTGGTAAATCGTCCTAAACTGCTAAGATTGGGCTCACAAGGAATGGAAGGCTTTGATCAGGAGACTAGGGCAATCTTAACAGCATTGTGGTATAAATATCTCTCTCTGTCTCTCTGTCTCTCTGTCTCTGTCTCTGTCTGTCTCTGTGTGTACATGTGGGGTGTGTGTGTGTGTGTGTGTGGAAGGGGTGGGGAAGGTTGAAGTATGTACATGTTTCTATGGTTGTGTGCATTTGTGTACACTGAAGCCAGAAGTCAACATTGGGTGCCTTCCTCAGTTGTTTCCCCCCTTATTTTCTGAGACAGTTAACCTTGTTCAATTACTTGTCTATTGCTTGTGCAATGAGCATCAGGAATTCACCGACCTCTTCATTTCTCCCAACCAGCATTGGAATAGAGACTTTACCACATAGCTTTTTCTGTGGGTCCCAAGGAATCCCTTCTTATGCTTTCACACCAGGAAGTTTATTGAGTATACCATCTTTCTAGCCCCAAAAGCAAAGTATTAACGAGTAAAGTTACACTGAGAATTCTGGGTCTAAAGGGGTCATTAAGCTGATTACACGAGAGATGGCGATATGAGTAGGAGAATATAACATAGCTCCAGAGAACAAAGAAAGAGAGATAAATTCTAAAGATGCTTGGGAGTCAGCTATGGACTCCACAGCAGGCAGAAATCCATAGGGAAAGGAGGCAGAAGGGAAAGGCAGTGGATGAGCAGAGAGAGTAGAGGATGTGATGAGGGTCCAGATGATCCCAAGAAACTTGGTTGAGAATGTCTACAAGAGAGACATTTCAAGACAAGAGTCAGTATCTTGAAATGTAATGGGTTCAAAAGAGAACAAAGGACATTAAATAAATTGTGATTGCCATGTCTTCAGTTGGCTATACCTCTCTGAAGTTCTGAAATATCATATTTCAAATATAGGTTTTGTCTAAAGTCCAAAAGGAAGAGAAGTCCACCTGACCCACAGGGTGAGGAACAAGGGGTTCATACAAGATTCTGTGCTGTTGTAGGAAGGATATTGAACAGACGTGAGAAAGACATAAGTTTAAAGAGAAGGAAGAGAACTTGAAGAAGACAGGTTTGGAAAGTTGCCAAGTCCAGTCCATGATTCTCCTTTGATGCCCTGCACTTAGTCAGATTCCAGGTGTTTGCCCCTCCATCACCATCATGCCTTCCACATTGTGGGAACCCACCAGACTAAATTTTAATAGGTCACACATTCTGTTTTCATTTTCCAGAATGTCCGTAAAATAGCCTTTGTGACAGGTTCAACAAAACTCCCACAATCTATCTGTGGGATAAAAATTCTTGCTAAAGATCCCTAGGCACAAGCCTCTGGTGTCAGAGAAGAGGTGTTATCTCAATGGAAGGCCCTGTGACTGATGCTGTCCTCTGTGAGGAAACTGTAATTGAGTAAAAAAGCAATAACTCTCCCTGACAACCAGGTGAGGTCCTGTCTCTTTTAAGATGGAATAGCAATTTGTATCTGGAGTCACAGTTGCAGAAAACATATATAAAATACCCAGAAATGCTTCCTTTGTTTTATTCAGAATTTAAATGGGCATGTATCACGTCTCCAAAATGATCATTTTGTGGAATATGATGATGTGTTAAGTTGCTGCAGGATTCAAAACAGAATAGATGTTTTGTGCGTCAGGACATGCTTGACACTGGTTGTCTGTGCTTCTCTATTTTTCTGGAACAGTGTGTTTCAAAAGTAGGTTTGTCTCCATTCCAAAGGGTAAAGCTATTATCTAAATATCTTGACCAAAATATTGCCTGTCATTTGCTCAAACAATAGAAGCCACATAGAATGTACAAGTTAAACAAAAGACCAACAGCGTAATATCAAACTATGTTGGTTTCAAGACTGAATTCACAGTATAGTTGAGGGTCTGCCTGGACAAAATTATGTGCACAGTAAATTTATACTATATATCATGCAATATGTAGATTTTCTTTCAGCAGTCTTGTCTAATACCTAAGAAAACCCAACACATTATTCAGCTAGTGGAAAGTTTCAGGTATAAGCAGTTCTCAACTCTGAATACCGAATGAGTCACTTCAAAAATATGGCATTTGGAAATGTAAACATGGCTTCTGATGTGATGATAATATGAATAGGAACAGCTATTATTTATTTGAGTAAGTGCTGCATATTAGAACATAGGTCACTGGTTTGCACAAATTATGTCTTATTTCTTTAGAAACCTCATATACCAAGATCATTGTCACATTTTTTTACATGAGCAACACAAGGCTAAGCATATTAGTACACTATTTCTGTGTCACACAATGAACAGAAGTTATTGACTGAAACTGAATTGAAGCCATCCGATAGATGCCATACACAAAATTCTCAGTTAATAATGAAAGATCAGACCTTCTTTTTAAAAAAATAGAGCCTATCTTGTTTAGAGTTTTGATAAGGGGTATCCAAAAGAACCTTCCAAGTTAAACAGATCATTGGTGTTGTACTTGTGCCTTCCAGTAAAAGAAAGTACGCTCTACTGCTAGACACCACATGCTTCAAACACTGGACTTGGAGGAATCGTTCTGAATCTGATCTGAAGCCCTCCTCTTTGTGGGCAAGAGTTCACAGTGCTGTACAAAGTTCTATGCAAACTGTCAATGGAGAAAATAAATCAATAATCAATTCCTACCTAGCTGTACCACCTTTGAGCCACAACAGTGACAGTATGGTAAGATTCTAAAAAGTACAGTAGTGACATTTATATTCTGGAAGTAACCAAATGCTATCTAATATGACTTCCGGACTCACTCAATAGGAAGGAAGCCAATCCTGGTACTTTAAACTTCACCAAATACCCATGAATGTCAAGGCCGTGTGACCTAGAAAATACTGTCAGATTCCCAAGCCAGTGAAATCCCTAATTGCATGCTAAATTATTTATTCTTGTTTTCACAGATAAATGTAACCCTCTTCTCTTTTTCAGCAGTGGAGACCATTATAGAAAATGACAACTGGTCAAAATGCAGGGATGAACTGATCGTGGGAGACCTTCCTCTATTGCTGTATTTACAATATAACCCCTACACCTATGAATCTGGGAGCATGGAAGAGAGAGGGCTCAAAGATTGTGAAAGACAGAGGGAAAGGCCATGTGCTTTGAGATAGTCTCCTACTGAATAATTTTTTTAAAAAGATCTAAAGTAGAGGATGGAACTTAGGGAGGAAAAGGTGTATCTGAGAGAGGTTGGGGTAAGGAATACAAAGGGATGTGATCCAGATAGGATGGGTGAATTTCTCAAAGAGTATAAATATTATATTATTAAAAATAGAAATAGAGCCAAGTTGTTATTTACAGAGGACTTTCTTACAATCTCGAGTAATTCTACAAATAGCCTGTCAAATAATATTGCATGTAGGAAATTCACAGACATGTAGTTTATGCAGAGATATCTAGGAAGTCAACTGAGTCTATAAACACTAAATAATTACAAACCTCAGCTAGTCCACAGGAATCTTGTTCTAAAGGTGAACAAATTCCATCCATTTCTGCCTTTTAAAATTATTGATGCCACATTTGATATCCAATTGGCCCTAAATTATTCTCTGACTTGGTCAGAGATAATCTCCCATGTATATATTTCTGTGCAAGAAGCATAATAGACTGCAAAAATAGACAAAGACCATGCAAATCAAGACAAGCAGGGGTTATTTATTTACAGTTTGCTGTCCCAAAGAAGCAGGTATTACTTCATTCGGCAAAAGTTGCAAATGCATTTAGAGGCTTGGGAAAGCTTAATATCGTGTGTGTGTGTGCATGTGCGTGTGCGTGTGCGTGCGTGTGTGTGTGTGTGTGTGTAATCTGACCTGAGGTTCATGGTTCTTTCACAGCAAACACATTGTCCTATGAGCCATCTCTCTATTCTAATTTTCTGATTTTAAGAAATCTATTATAACAGTGATCAATGACTCTGGTATTCTGGGGACAAATTCTACTGCCCCTCCATGAAATATTTGAAAAGCAGTAGCTCCTGCTTTAAAACTCCCCCACGTCAACATGCCATGTTATTAGAAACATAAATTGCCTGGTTTGCAGTTTCTTTCAAGAGTGCTCCTGTAAAACAGACCCAAGTTCATTAAAAACCTGTGGAGGGCCATAGCATGAAAACCTTAATCTTCATAAAATCTATCAACTGAACAATTTAAATCACACAAGTTATGTAAGTCTATGTTACCATTTCCACCTTTGTGATAGCTTTTGGTCTGATTGTTTTTCACTAATAAATATGTGAATTGGAGGGTTATAATTATTCCAATTCTTTGAAGGTCTTTTTTTTCCCCAACAGATGGTGTCACCAACCATGGTTACTCACTATGATCAGCTCAAGTTCTTCTAAGTTCTGTAATTTCTTCTGACTTACAGACTAATCCCTGTGGATGCTATCTCTCTCAGGAATACTGGTCATAGTCTATCCTCATCTGGCCTGTACTGTCTACTTTTGCTCCTGTGAAAATTGGGTCCCCAAAAACAGCCTTGTCCAACCAACTTGCTTGGGAGAGGTACTCCATGCGGCATTCCTGCGAACTCAGTTTGAAGTTTTCCAAAGACTTAAGCAAATGCCAATGTTATTATTGTCATTTCTCTTTAGGCTGCGGATAGAAAATATAGAGGAACCTTCACAGTACTGGCTGTGTGAAAAGTTACAAAACAAAATCTGAGTCACGGGTACTTAAACAAACATCCAAATCACAATTTTCTCTTTCTCTATAGAAGAACTATTTAGGAGAAAGTTTGATGTGTCCCCATGCAATTGGTCATGTGTTTCTTTTATTTTCCATTTTCATTTACTCTGTCCGTGTCCTTCCATTTTGTTTATCATCATAATGAAGATGGTTCATTGACTACTAATCAGATTCAGGTAGTTAGGAGAATTACTGAAAAAGGACTCCCCTTCAAAAAATTAAGCCAGAGGTCGGAAAAGGAGTGTTTCCATCTAATGTTACTTTACAACAAAGCTAGGCTTTATTACTTGATATTTATTATCAAATAAATAATAAGTAATATTATCACATTATTTGATATTTATTTTCTTTTTATTGTGTGCTTATGGGTGCTTTGCCCAACCATAAGGTAGATAGCTGTGAATTTTAGGTCAGCATGCTGCACCTAGCATATTCTAGCCAGCCAGAGCTACATAGTGTCATAGTCCTGTCTCAAAGGTGAAAATAAAAAAAAAAAAATAATAAAAAACATATGGGAGGAAGTTACAAAGCGTCAAAAAGGGTCAAAAGAGTGGGCGGCTATAAGATTGCTTAGCATTTGTGTGAAATCCTAAGAAGGACGACAAATTACTTTTTAAAATGTTAGATGAACATATGCTCACTGCACATGATGGTTAGTACATAGGACTGTAAGGCAGAATTCAAACCAGCCCCCCCCCCAAAAAAAAGAAAAAAGAAAAAGGACCCAGGGAAATACCGTCTTAGCGCTTCATTGACCTTAATTTCTTAAGTATTTGTGTCCAGTTCCAGTGAGCCAACAAGCAACAAGGATGATCTATTTTCCCCATCATCGAAGGCCTGTGAGAGAATAAACAGTGGTGGCTTTTCCTTTATCTCAGAGCTTTCAGGCTTGTAGAATTTTCTTTAAAGGGAGAAAAAAATTCCCTCAGAACAACTTCCCCATTCAGTCACGAAATCACTGCCATCAGCCTTTCTCCCAGTCCCCTTTGCACACAAGCAGCCAAAACAGGCTCAGCCCAGATTGCCTGCCCCATTTCACCAGCTCAGATTCTTTGACAGGGAGGGTTGTAAGTGATTACATTCTAAGTGGAGTCTAAAGGCTAAGTGCCCCAGCAAATGTTGGGGCAGCATTCTTTGGGCACAGTGAGCCAGCCGGCTGAGGTCAGGCAGAAGTAGCTTCGACCAGTTTCCCTCTCAAGGTCTTTTCCATGAAAGCAGCAGGGTAGATTGTAGCACTAGACCCAGAGGAACAGGAACAGGTGTTTCTAGTGTTAACACATCAGTGGTATCATATTCTCCTTTGTCATGAATATAATGTTAAGATTAGATTCAAATCAGTTAGAGCTGTGTGTTCTCTATAAATATTGGAGTAGTAAGTTTTCATCTCTTTATCTACACATAGATTTAATAAACAGAGATTAGAAAGAGTTGTTACTTGCAGTTGAAAGCCTAGTTTATGGATAAACATTTCCCCTCATTCCAAGCAAGTTAAACTTACTTAATAGTATGCCTTCAGGTTGTAGACTACCAAAGTCCTGGAAGCACGGTAGTTTTATGCTCCAGTAATTTGGACACTGTCTTCCCAAGTCACTTTAGAGTGCTACTGAATTGAATAACAAATTGATGTGGCAGGAGGGTCTTAAAGTGTTGTTTCTTGTCCAACAGTAGAAGCCAGAACAACAACAAAAACATAAAACTGCTCTTACTTCTGGTCATCACAAAACTACTACTTAAACAATACACAACTCAATTCCAAAACAAAAGTGTAGGCAACCAGTTGGTTTAGCTTACCACCTCCAGCTTATCTTTTGGAATACCTGAAATTAAGAGGGACATATAAGTCACATAACATGGTCCTTAGCAAACAGCACAAAGCCTGATGTGTGCTTGGCATTTAACAACCATTCTATGCCTTTGTAGATCCGGAAAGATAAGTCAGAAAGAAAAACAGACAGGCAGACAGACAGGCAGAGAGAGACAGAGAGAGAGAAAGAGAGAGAGAGACAGGAAGGAAGGAAGGAAGGAAGGAAGGAAGGAAGGAAGGAAGGAAGGAAGGAAGAGAAAGAATCAGAAGCATAAATTATTGGCTTGGTGTGTGTGTGTGTGTGTGTGTGTGTGTGTGTGTGTGTGTGTGTGTGTGTGTGTTTGCATTTACCCTGCACCACCATCAGATGCTAGGCTCAAGGAAAGCGCAGACACACTGCTCAGAAGGTGGGAAAATGCAGCCTAAGATGTGGGAGGCTGAAACCGTGGTTCCCTGACCAGCAGCTTCCAGACTCCACTCCCCACAGCCATTCTTGATGAGACTGTCCATGGTTCCAAACTGTTTATTGATTGTTCATTCTGAACAAGGGGTGCATGCCACCTCCTCAGGGTGGACCAGAGATTAAATACCTTTTGCAGGAAGGAGTGTCCCGGAAGGGAAGTTTATTGGATAAACCCCCAGGGTCTAGAGATACCTCATTAGCACCGAGAGCTCTGTTCTGATCTACATGACCACATAGGAACATTACTATGTGGGGAGTGTGGTCACATGGCAGGGGCCAGGTAGGAAGCAGGCGCAGCTCCTATCGTCCTCTCAGAGGTTCCCTTTCAGATATTCCTGGGCTTCTGACCTGCTCAACTTTACCAAGTTTCCTGGCATGGTCCACTGACCCACATGTGTGTACATATGTTTCTGCATTCCAACTTGCAACATTACTTATTTTACTGAATTTTCCTATTACACCACCTCAAAATACCAATGAAATTACTACTATTGCTGTTGGAGTGTGAGGATTGTAGGCAAGCACAGTAACTGTTTGAAGAAAACAGATACCTACTTTGTGTGTTGGGAGAAGTAAGACTATTTTTTTTTTAATAAGAGTTTTCAAACTGAATTTGTAGGTTTTTTGGTAAAAAAAAAAATGAGGACTTTTAACTCATTGGGTCATATTTTGGTTTATAAATTGCAGATAATTCGAATCATGAGACTATAATCTGCCTATTGAGCAGAGTTTTAGAATTCAAATGCTGAAATCACATAAAGAGTACATGAGGTAAAGGAAATGAAGAAGAGTCACCTCTCCCTCATGCTTTCCTACCTCCACCTGTGTTACAGAAAGGAAGGAAGGGAGGAAGAAAAGAAGGAAGGAAGGAAAAAAGAAGGAAGGAAGGAAGGAAAGAAGGAAGGAAGGAAGGAAGGAAGGAAGGAAGGAAGGAGGAAGGAAGGAAGGAAGGAAGGAAGGAAGGAAGGAAGGAAGAAAAGAAGAAGGAAGGAAAAAAGGAAGGAAGGAAAGAAGGACGGGAGGGAGGAAGGAAGGAAGGAAGAAAGAAGGAAGGAAGGAAGGAAAGAAGGAAGAAAAGAAGGAAGGGAGGGAAGGAGGAAGGAAGGAAGGAAGGAAGGAAGGAAGGAAGGAAGGAAGGAAAAAGAGGGAAAGAAAGAAAACAAAGGCATAGATCAGTGAGCTTCATTTGCTTCTTGTTCAATAGCAGCCACTAAACACGTTGAATACAGCCAGTGTGCCCATAGATAACCAAGATTGATAGAGGTCAGCATTAGCAATCAATTTCAACTTTAGAAATGCTGCTGTGCCCAAGAAGGATGACCAGGTGACTGCCTTGCTCTCCTTCTCCATAGAGACCAATGTTAAAGAATTCCTTAGAATTAACCCTTTCAATCCACTTGGGTGCCTTGGGATGCTTCCATTTCTCACCTGCTGGTTATGTTTCTCTTCCTAATCATGTCCCCACCCTCAGAGCTCTGCTGCATGGTTGCCATGGACCCAGTTTCTAAAGAGAGTCCAGTCTCTGTAGAAGTACTTTGTTGCACACCTGTTTTTCAAACTTTGGTGTGTACCACAGTCCTGTTGGGGGTTGGTTAAACTGATGTGCCAATCCCTGCCCCCAGAATTGTGGATGATCAGGTTATAGGACCTAAAAATCTGAATTTCTTACAAGTTCCTTAAAGGGTTTAAAATACTGCTTTACACTGAGAACAGCTAAATTTGACCATGTAGCTTATAAGCAAGGAGTATAGATCATACTCGATTCTGTCTGATTCTAAACAGCATTCAAAGACCACAACAAAAAGCACCAGTTTGCCTGTAGGAGTTCTTTAGTGCAGAAGTTAACAGAGGAGGAAAGGCACTGTCGTGTTTAGATGGTAAATGGAGGAGTAGTAGATACTGTAATTTGGGCTCCTGTGATATATCGTCACATCATTTAATTGATCTGATCATTAATGTTTCTGCTAAGGAAGTAAGAATTCTAACACTAAGAGTTGTTTTGATATGAAACGTGTCAAGTTAATAATGACTAGTAGGGACAGGCCTTACTGGACCACGGCCCTACCTGAGGATCTAGAGACAGATAACGGCTTCTTGGTGTGAAGACATTTTCTTCAGTAGTGTGGCTGCTGTTACATTGCTCACTCTCCTATAAGCAAGCCATTGTCCATGTTCCTGTAAGCAGCTCTAATGAAATTAATTAACATAATTGGATAACACACACAAGAATTGGAAGGGGCTAGTGGAGGCTCAGAAGGAGAGAGAGGGACAAGAGAGAGCTAAAGGGGATAACTATGATTTTTAAAAAAGTATCTGTACGTATGAAAATGTTACAATGCTAATTTTAAAATGTGCCCATCAGTGTTAAAGAACTTCCAGAGCTCTGACGTGCCACCACAAGTGCCAGTAGTTATTTTCAGTAGGAAATCAAAACAACAATGAACTGAAGATGGACCGAAAAGGAATGCCACTATGCCACTAAAGGAACTGATCTTTAGTTTAAAAGCCGGGGTGACGTAAAAGGAAATGACAAAGAAGTTTATTAGAACCTCAGAGGTTGTGCTATCTTCAAAAGCACTGAACTAATGGTTTTCAGGGTAGACAACACAGTGCCTCTTCCAATTATTAACTTCTATTTTCAACTGAAAATATAAACATCCTTACTTTGCCCCGAGGTGACCATGTAAGTGGAACGGCTTTAGCAACCATTTGGATTCCGTGCTGCTTGCTCTCCTAGGTGCTATAGCTTTCTGACCATCTGAAAGTCTTTCACCAAAACCGTGTTTTCTCTTTTGTAGGCTGTTGGCTTTTGTTTGAGACACACTGAGAAAACATCAATCTGACTTCATGGGTAATATACTCTGAGACATCATAACTATAAGATTCATGTGTTCAGAGGCAGGCAAAATGTTAGCAGGCTGCCTGCCTGCTACTGTTATTCTCTAATATCTAACTGTCATATAAAGATACAAAGTAATATTTGTCTTTATTTTCTCATGAAAATATTAAGGTAAAAACCCCAAACCAACAACTTTCAAGTAATATTCATGAACTATTAGCACTGGGTTGGATTAGGGAGGGACTTTTGACTCTAAACTAAGCAACTTAGCAGACATTGCTGCATCTTACATTTGTGATCCTTTCTTTCCCCACAAACGCTGTTGCAGGTCAATATTTGATCTTCGGCCCATCAAGGTGGCACTCATCATTAAGAACACAAGGAACAGTGGATTTTTCCACATCAATGAAATATTATTTCCTTTTGATTGGATACTATATTTGCTCAGTGAGGCAAAATTCTCATTGATTTATGTTATTGAAGGTTTCATTTGTTTGTTTGGTTGGGTTTTTGTGCTTATTAGCTTTTGGTGTAAATGACAAGCCCTGTTCTGGTACATCAGAGGTTGTAACTATTCAGTAAAATACAGATGTACCTTTTTCTCTCTCTGATATAATTGTTTTATGCTTTGTTTTCAGTTTCTAGGAGAGGTATGAACTATTCAATGCTTGGTATGTGCTATGATTTGAAAATGTAATGTCCTTTGATGACTATGTTTTAACCAATCATTTCCTAGCTGAGAGTGTTATTTTGGGAGGTTGTGAAGTCTTGCTGAGGCCCAGCTGGTAGAAATAGGTTACTGGGTGTGGGTATTTGCAGGTTATAGCCTACTCTGGTCCCAGCTCCTACCATAGTCTGCCTTCTCCTCCACTGTGATGTGAACAGACCCCACTACATGATCCCAGTGACACAGATGAGCTCTCTTCTATGATTTTATCAGCACTCTCTGAAATGATGAGACAAACGAATGATTTCTTCCTTTCTATCTTTTCTGCAGTTCGTAGTATGTGGATTTGACATCCGATTTTGAGAGTACATTTCCTACCTCCCATCCTTAAGTTTCAGTTATTAATTGTTAAGGAATTTTGATAATGTTTTCTGTATACTTTTGTTGCTTTCATTGATTAAAATAAATATAAAGTGTATAAACATGGTGGGAAAGTCAATGGTGGCTTTCAAACATGCACATGCGTGGGTAAAGCAAAGCATCAAGGCTAATGGAGCTGCTGGGTTGCTCTCCAGGATTCCATCAGCTGACAAGTGACAGGGCAATCCTACAAACTCCAAGCTCAGTAAATTGTCTAAGATGGATTCATACCCCAGTATTTCATCTTTGAAAATGGAAATAAGATCATATAGCCAGGATAGCTCTCTAGAAACTCATTCAAAATTTAATAGCTTCATTTTTTTTAAGTTTTCATTACTCTCATTTCTAGTCAAGAGCAGGGTGGCCTTGCTACCATCCAGTCAACCCTTCGATGGCAAAAACTATGATCCATTCGTTTGCTTTTGTTATTCTGAATTTGGCTGTATGCAAACTTTGATCGTAGAGGCTCAGAAGGCTGAGAATGTTTTTCCTGCATACTTCACAGTTAGACTCCCAGTTAGCCCAGGCTACAGGGAACATGCTACTTCTCATATGCAGGGCAGATGAGAACCAATAGTTGCATTCTTCCTGCATCAATGGGTCACCATAGGACATGAGACTGTGACAAGTATGCAGAGTGTAACTGCTTCACCAAAGCACACTCTTGGTATGTGTCAACAGATCCTGCCTGTCGCCCTCCAGTGCTGTGCCTCCAACTCCTCCTGATGAGTACCTTCATTATCAAGTTGGAGTCTTTAAAGCTGTGAGAGAACAATGTAGGTGTACTAATGCCTTAATGGCATGGACAATCATTATCTTTATTCATTGCCTTCTTCCTCTTCACCTCACTGGCCCGTCCAACTGTTTGACTTATAGCATCAGGGTCTACTGTCAGATAGAAGCAGCAGCTTCACCTAGGCTGTGCATCCACGTGGAGAAAGCCAGCTGACACGACTATTTAACTCTGTGTATGTCAGACTCTTTTAACTCTGCTTCTGTCCTTACAGCAAGAACCTACACGCCAACCATGTTGAATGTTTCATAGATCCGAAACCAAATAGGCTGTTCACAGTCAGACAGATAATTCTTCTCCTGATCTGTTAAAAAACAAACAAAAAATATGTTCCCTATGAAGCGTTCTATCATCCCTAGCACTGTGCTTTTTTTCTGGACATTTACAAACAATTGACCCTACTGATGCTAGGGACTGAATGGGTAATCTAACATCCCTCCAGTAACCAACAGAGTGAGTCACTGTACATCTTAGCCTCCAAACGATGACACCATTGCATACACTAGCAAGCATTTGCTGAAAGGACCCTGATATAGCTGTCTCTTGTGAGACTAGGCCGGGGCCTAGCAAACACAGAAGTGGATGCTCACAGTCAGCTATTGGATGGATCACAGGGCCCCCAATGGAGGAGCTAGAGAAAGTACCCAAGGAGCTAAAGGGAACTGCAACCCTATAGGTGGGACAATATGAACTAACCAGTACCCCGGAGCTCTTGACTCTAGCTGCATATGTATCAAAAGATGGCCTAGCTGGCCATCACTGGAAAGAGATGCCCATTGGACAGGCAAACTTTATATGCCCCAGTACAGGGGAACGCCAGGGCCAAAAAGGGGGAGTGGGTGGGTAGGGGAGTGGGGGGGAGGGTATGGGGGACTTTTGGGATAGCATTGGAAATGTAATTGAGGAAAATGCATAATAAAAATATTTAAATAAATAAATAGAAAAAAAGAAAAGGAAGTGACATTTGCTCACATCAGGGAAAATAGCATTTTGCCTACAGAGTAGCAAAATGATTACTAAACATTATTATTTTGATGTATAATTAGCCAGGGCCAAAAATTATACTTGCTATATAGCAATTATCAGGCTAGAGCTTCATACATTAAACAGACATCATTTTATATATACTCATGCATGCAAGACATTGTAATTGAGCAACACTATCCCTAGGACACAATGTGCCACTCCTAGCCTGCTAGCTTTGCTTATTCTGTGTTCCTGTTCCTTTGTACAAGGTGACCCAGTGGATGACAGCCAAATTCTATGCACAACTCAAGGAGCAGTGCCCTCTATTTACATTTACAAACAACAGGCACGAGCTGACACATCTGTGCAGGAAAGAAAGCTGCAGACACATTCCGTCAGCATCAACTCAAAGTAGAGAAACAGTATCCCAAAGCCCAATGTTGTTAATTTTCATGAGCGTAAGGCACACTGCCTTTTGATTCTTCCTGGTTTGCTATGGGTCTGTGCGTCCTGTCTAGACCATTTACTATGCTCTTACTTGTTGCTCCAACTATTCTTTATCATGTAAAACCCTAGAACAAACTAAACTTATCTTCACCTCAACAGCATTACTAATACAATTTTAGCCATGAGTAAAAGAAACAATCTGCTATTCCCAGAAAGCCTAAATTTAAAAATGAGTAACTTATAAGTCTTAGATCATTTGAGCCAATTAGCCACCATGTTCTCCTTGCACCAACTTGCAAGTTGAATCATTTCTGGTTCAAACAAAAATTGAGCTAATAGTCTGGAACAGTCTGGAAATGTTTCAAATTCCAGTTGCAAATCCAGGAAGTTTTCCATGGTGTCACCTGTAAATATAACTCAAAATACAATTCTAGAGAGATAAAAGTTAAAAATTACATTCCTTACTAAATGAACTACCTAGAAATGGATTTGTCTTTTAGGTGCTAGCCAGCTAGAGCTACAGCAAATCACCATCCTGCCTTCATTTGATAGGAGCACTGAATTATAGATCTTATTTTATAATGTTATTCCAGACTCTTAGAGTAAAGACAGAATATCCTACAGGACCCATTGATTGGGCCAGTCTCATTGTAGAGGAGATGAAAATTCGGTTGTAAAAAGACTGGCCAAGCTCTTGGATGAATTACTACTTTTTTGAAGGTGAAACCAAGCTAATTAATTAATTACTAATTCAGCTCAAGAACTTTGTGTCAAAAACTCCATCCTGTGTTGGGAAGATGGGTTCATAAGCATGAGGATCTATGTTCAGGATGGTAGAACACATGTGAAAAGAAAATCATGGTTGCTGGCTGGCATTGAATCCTAGAACTGAGAGGTGGGGTAGAAACAGGAGGATCCCTGAGACTTGATGACCACCTGCTTACACCCAGGTTCAGGGAAAGACACTGTCTCAAGAGAATAACATATAGAGCTATGTGTACTGTAGTGTACACACAATATGCTATTCATATAGTTACAGCTCCTTACAGTCTTCTACCACTGAGAGAATAGCTCTTCAGAGGTAGGATTCATATGCATGAATAATATAGTACATAAAGGTACAGAGGAGAGAATGGCAATTAAAATATATAATAAACTTTAATAGCATGGAAGTAGTGTTGTTAGAGGGCAGGACCATGAATGTCTTTTCCATTAACTTGTCCTTTACCTCACTTGAGAAAAATTACTTTCCCATGATCAAGTTGCATTATCAAAAGCTAAACCTAGCTAGAAACCTTCTATTTGTCCTGCCTGAAAAATGAACTGGTGTAAAAGCGGCACAGAAATTGTGAGAGTGGCCAATCAATGACTGTTCCAGCTTAATACCCATTCTATAAAAGGGAGTCTATCCCTGACACTGCCTGGAGGGCCAGGAACCAGAGGCTGGATAGCCCAGATACCTAGGGTAGAGCCAAACAAAAAACAAAAATAAAAACTAAAAAAGTCAAGGAAATGATTCCTAATGCGCTCATTGAGTGGTGCCTAGCCCATTTGTCACCGGAGAGGCTTCACCCAACAACTAACGGAAACAGATGCAAAGACCCACAGCCAAACATTAGGCAGAGTTTGGGGGATCCTGTGGAAGAGGTGGAGGAAGAATTCTAAGAGCCAGAGGGGGTCAGGAAGAGCACCAGAAAACTCACAGAATCAACTAACCTAGGCTCATAGAGGCTTACAGAGATGGAACTGCCAAGCAGAGACCCCTACAAGATACTGGCCTAAGCCCTTCACACATGTGTTACAGTTGGGTAGCTTGGTCTTCTTGTGGGACTCCTGACAGTGGGAGAAGTGGCTATCTCTGACTCTGTTGCCTACTTTCGGGACCCTTTCATCCTCCTGGATTCCCTTGTTCTGCCTTAATAGGAGAAGTGCCTAATCTTACTGTAACTGGATATGCAATGGCTGGGTGACATCTTTGGGAAGCTTGCCCTTTCTGAAAAGAAAAGGAGGAGGAGTGGATGAGGGAGGGGAAAGGAGGAGATGGGGAGGGGGACTTAAGGGAAAAGAAAAAGAGGAACTGTAGTCATACATACATACATGCATACATAATACATACATACATACATACATACATACATACACACACACATACATACATACATACATACATACATACATACATACATACATACATATAACTGGAAACTGTTTTAAATGAGTGATAGACACTCCTACATTCAAACACTATTATTTGGTAGGTTCATCTGTGTCACGCAATTTTTTTTTGTTAAGTATTTTCCTCAATTACATTTCCAATGCTATCCCAAAAGTCCCTCACACCCTCCCCCCACCATTCCCCTACCCACCCATTCCCATTTTTTGGCCTTGGCGTTCCCCTGTACTGGGGCATATAAAGTTTGCCTGTCCAATGGGCATCTCTTTCCAGTGATGGCCGACTAGGCCATCTTTTGATACATATGCAGCTAGAGTCAAGAGCTCCGGGGTACTGGTTAGTTCATAATGTTGCACCTACAGGTTTGCAGATCTCTTTAGCTCCTCGGGTACTTTCTCTAGCTCCTCCAATGGGGGTCCTGTGATCCATCCAATAGCTGACTGTGAGCATCCACTTCTGTGTTTGCTAGGCCCCGGCCTAGTCTCACAAGAGACAGCTATATCACGGTCCTTGCAACAAACTCTTGCTAGTGTATGCAATGGTGTCATCGTTTGGAGGGTAATTATGGGGTGGATCCCTGGATATGGCAGTCTCTAGATGGTCCATCCTTTTGTCTCAGCTCCAAACATTGTCTCTGTAACTCCTTCCATGGGTGTTTTGTTCCCAATTCTAAGAAGGGGCAAAGTGTCCACACTTTGGTCTTCATTCTTCTTCAGTTTCATGTGTTTTGCAAATTGTACCTTATATCTCGCTATACTAAGTTTCTGGGCTAATATCCACTTATCAGTGAGTACATATCATTTGAGTTCTTTTGTTATTGTGTACCTCACACAATTTAAACATATACATAAAACAGGAGAGTATGGGCCTCATTTCTTTAGCAGATTCTGAAGCTTCAAAACGCATCATATTTCATAGCCCGATTGCAAAATAGCTTAAGAGAAAAGTGCCCAAGTTAAATCATGGCTAACCTATGTGTCAGCTTGGCTAGGGAATGGTGCCTACTTTGATGAAACAACAATCTGGATATTAGGAAGCTATGGATTAGATTGTGTTTTGAATATTACTGATCAGTGGATTTAGGATGAGCAGATTATCCTCCAAAATAGGGGTGGATTTCATGAGATCACTTGAAGACTCCAGGGGTAGGAACAGCCTTCCTGAGGAATCACCAGCCAATTCATCCTCAAAACTGCAATTTGGAAACTAATAAGTCTCCTGTCTGGTTCCACTCATCAATACTTATTACATAACAGGTTTCAGACTTGTCACTTTCTGTCTGTAATCCAATTCCTTAAAATCACACTACCATGACTATCTTCCTTCCTGCTTCTCCTCTTCCTTCCTCCTCCCATTCTTCTTCTCCTCCTCATCTCTAATTCCTTCTTTCTTCCTTTTTCTTCTCTCCCTCCTCCTTCTCTTTCTCCTCCTTCTGTCCTCCTCCCGCTTTTCCTTCTCCTCTCCTCTTCCAATTCCTCCTCCTCCTCCTCCTCCTCCTCCTCCTCCTCCTCCTCCTCATTTTTCTACACACCCTATTGAGTATGGTCTCCAGGAAACCCCACTTGGTAATTGTGACTGAGCTTAGAGGGGCAGCAAATGTAGGAGACTTGTCAGGGTGATCCTGTGATGATGGAGAGGTTCAGAGAAGAACCTCTCAGATTTTCAAAGTGCTCTGAGTTTCAAAAGCACACTCTGGACAACCTAGAAGGCCACAGACTCTTGTTTTTCTGCTGGACAATGCTCAAAAACACTGTCTTCCGTTTACCTGTTGACAAATTAGCCTTTCCCTCCACAATTTCAGGGCAGAGACTAGAACATAGCCATTCTTAGTATCAAATATTAGAAAAATGGGAATCATTGAGAATTGATGTCATGAGAACATGGTTCTGATATGAAATAGAACTTAGTGAGAATTTAAAACTTGAACTTAAGATTATATTTCTATAACATGCAAATGTTAAATTATCTTGCTGTGAACTAGGCAATTTTAGGGCATTTCTTCCTCCAGATAATTATCTTTTTCCACACTCATCCTCTGCATCTATGGATGGTTTCAGGTATATTTTTAGGACATCTTTTGTAGAAGGTACTTGGAAAAGTTGCATTGAGTAATGAATGCTTCTACTGAGTGCTGTATATATTTCATATAGAATACTTGCTTTTGGAATACTGAAACCCTGGAAGAAGCAGAGGAAAAAGTTGATTTCATCTTTTTCCTTTCACTTAAAAGCAGTTACATGGAGTGCAGCCATCTTCACATTTGTTAGGTAGAGTTAAACTCATGAGCCTGGGAATGGACAGCCTGTGAACACAGAATCTGAAGGATGATGAAGAAAGTAGTCTGGAGAGGATAGCCAGCTCTCAAGGAAGAATGGAACCCTCCTTGATCAGGGAGATTTCATGGAATGCATTTCCAAGTATAAACCATCGTAAGCCCAAAGCTGGACTTGCTTATAAGAACTTTAGCCCAAACCCCCTATCAGTTTATTTTACCTTTGATAGAAATCCCAAAAGAACATCTTTTAAAAAAATTATTATGGTTTCCAACAGAGTTGATTTGGAGGCGCTGCAGCTGATGGATGTACTGACTGGTCACAAATCACTCCATGAGAACACAGCATGTCTCCATCAGGAGGGCATTGAAAGAACATCTCCTAATTTTGCTTAGTAGACCTGAAATCCATGTTCACTTGGCATTATCTTGTGCATCCAACATATGAGACAAGCCAGAGGCTGCCTGGCTTCTGGGCTGACTAGATGTGCATTCATACCAGTTTCTTTGTGGTGTCTGCAGCATTAACTTCAGCCAAGTCTTGGTTCTATGATGGCACTGGTTTATTGTACTGGGCAAGCAAGAAGAGTTAAATCTTCAGCTCTTGTACTGCCTGTATGAATTCTGTTTGTTATTATTTATGCACTTTGTGCATCCACATCATTTGCCTATCATCCATGAACTTCTCACTGCCTTTCCATCTATCGCCTCAGAAACTTGCTCTGAAACATCTGGGTTAAGACAAACTCAGATTTGCACTCTTCCAACTTTGCTTTTGTCCTATCTACTTCCTGTTTCTTGGCCATGATATTGATCCTGTGCCTCAGGGATTTTTTTCCATGGACCAGAAAAGTTCTTCTTCAAGGAATCTTGATTCCTACATGGTTTCTTACAACCTCCAAGTTTTCACTCAGATATCTCTGTTCTTAGGGAATCTAGTTGTTAATAGAATCTACAAATTCCAAACCATAGTTAGAACTGTTGAAAATGTTGTCCCATTCATGATTCTGATTAATAACTACTCCTTCAGTGTGATCTGCATTAAGAGACCCATTTTAGTGGGTTTGAATTTACTTAATTTCTGTGTCTGCATGTTTTGCCTTCGTGTTTGTGTACCAATGTGTGTGCTTGGTTCCCATTTGCAGATCAAAAAAGAATATCATACCCCCTAGCACAGTTACAGATGGTTGTGAGCACCCATATGGTACTGGGAATTGAACCCAGATCTCCTCTGAAAGCAACAAGTGCTATTAACCACGGAGACATCTCTCCAGCTCCACAATTACATGGAAAAGAATTCTGCCTTCTATCTAACTTTTCACTTGATTACTGCAATTGAAACCCATAGCTGTGCTGTGAGAGAGCTTATAAGGAAGCCTATTTTGTAAAAAAAAAAAAAAAAAAAAAAAAAAAACAAAAAAACAAAAAAACAAAAAAACTGGAGGCATGATCTAGCCAAAGAGTAGAGAGAGTGTCTTAGTCAGGGTTTCTATTCCTGCACAAACATCACGACCAAGAAGCACGTTGGGGAGGAAAGGGTTTATTTGGCTTACACTTCCATACTGCTGTTCATCACCAAGGAAGTCAGGACTGGAACTCAAGCAGGTCAGAAAGCAGAAGCTGATGCAGAGGCCATGGAGGGATGTTCTTTACTGGCTTGCTTCCCCTGGCTTACTCAGACTGCTCTCTTATAGAAACCAAGACTACCAGCCCAGAGATGGTCCCACCCACAAGGGGCCTTTCCACTTTGATCACTAATTGAGAAAATGCCTTACAGTTGGATCTCATGGAGGCATTTCCTCAACTGAAGCTCCTTTCTCTGTGATAACTCCAGCTGTGTCAAGTTGACACAAAACTAGCCAATACAGATAGTTTACCCATTCACTTGTACATGAGGAAGCTTGTTAAATTCCAGATGATGAATCTTGAAATAACTATCTCAGGTGAAATGTTCCTGTAGTCACCTTGCCTGCAGTACATAAAAAACACTGGGCGTGACCCAGGAGAACCGCAGAAGCTGAATGTCCTAACTCACAAATACTATGGGAGGGAAAATGTTTGTTCTTCGTAACCACTGTGTTTTGAAATCACTTGTTACACATTATTAGAGGATAATATATTATTCTCAGTTCTTTGTCCTTTCCATTTGATCCCCTGTCTTATCAGGTTTTCTTCCATACCAGCTATGGCTATTGAATGTGCAGATTATTTATTGTATTAGTTATATTAATTATAATAATTATATAAATACTTTATTATATACTTTTCTCACAGACAGGTTTTCAAAGTCCTACTAAAATTTGAGATTCAGCAAGGCAGGGTTCTTCTCTCTATATTAATATATTGATATTGTTATAGTTGATCAATGTTTATTACAGAATATGTAAATAAAAATATTTGTTAAAGACAAGGAATTATTATTCTATGACATATATTTATCCTTGACTAGTCATACATTTGTCAAGACAATGGCTTAATTTTAAGAAACAATATTCCGTTTAACCTTCATTCCTTGACACTGTGGAGTCTGTTCAGAAGAACAATATGCAAATAAATTGTTGGGAAAAATTGTACTATTAAGTACTGTACCAACTAAGTCAGGGAAATAGCAACATAGCCCATTATATCAATTTTAAAGTTTATATTGAACAAGAACATGAGACTATTGTAATTTTTTTAAAAATCCTATAATTTTAGTGTTTCTGTTTTCAAAAATATAACACAGGTATCATTACTCTCCTTAAAAGATGTGGTAGCACTGAGTTTGTTGACACACACCTTTAATTCCAGCACTCAGGAGGTTGAGGCAGATGCAGGTGGATCTCTGTGAGTTCAAGGCCTCCCTGGTCTACAAAGAGAGTCAAGGACAGACAGGGTTGCACAGAGAAACCCTACTTTGAACAATGAAAATAGAAGAAAAGAGAAGAAGAGAAGAGAAGAGAAGAGAAGAGAAGAGAAGAGAAGAGAAGAGAAGAGAAGAGAAGAGAAGGAAGAGAAAATAAAAGATGTGGCAGTAAATTGAGCAGGTAAGATCAAACCATATCCTATCCATACAAGAAATTCTCAAGGAATAAATAAAAGCAATCCCTTTTTCTCTTACAAAATTGTAGTAGTGGAGAAAATATGCAGTCTACTATATTATTAGAAAAGTTATTTTCATAATTAGGAATTAAAAATAAATGTATGGTAAAAACATAATGAAAGAAATTAGGGACAAGTCTTGAAACCTAAGGCTTTAGAAATGGAAAGTGATGAAGCTTCGTAAGCAATAGGCACTCAATCAATTGTTAAAATCTGTTCCCATGAACAAAAAGTCACCATTAAGCTCAGAGAGAGGGGAGGGGAGGGGAGGGGAGGGAAGGGAAGGGAAGAAGGGAAGGGAAGAAGGGAAGGGAAGAAGGGAAGGGAAGAAGGGAAGGGAAGAAGGGAAGGGAAGAAGGGAAGGGAAGAAGGGAAGGGAAGAAGAGAAGAGAAGGGAAGGGAAGGGAAGGGAAGGGAAGGGAAGGGAAGGGAAGGGAAGGGAAGGGAAAGGGAAGGGAAGGGAAGGGAAGGGAAGAGAAAGAAGAGGAAGAGACAGACAGATAGACAGAGAGAGAGAGAGTTAGTGGTCCATTTGAAGTACCAGATACATCAGAATACAACAACCAATGTCAGATATCTTGCTCGATACTTTCGTTGTTCTCTATAGTCAACTTTTTTTCCTCTTGGAGACAATGAATAAGAATAGAGAAGTGAGGAAGTTGACTCATGACAAAATTCAGTCAACAGTCAGTTTACATCTTAGAGAGTTGAAGAGGTTAAGCAACTGTTCCAAGACTATATACATCCTGAGTAGAAAACCCAGGCTTCACTCATGAGATGGATATAACAGAACAGGTACTTACTAAAATGTCTCTGATGAGAGCTCTTCAGCAGCAGGAACACAGTAATCCACACAAGTATTTCATCCCCACCTTTCCTCGCGCATATGTGTGTGTGAAATAATCAAATTATTCACCAAATTTTTAAAACTAGGCTTGTGGCCACTTTGCCTAGCACTAGAAATCATCATAGGGTATTCAACTATAAACTTCATGTTGGGCAAAATTTCAACAGTTTTCAAGTGGTAGGTTTTGTTTTTGTTTTTGTTTTTGTTTTTGTTTTTGTTTTTGTTTTTCAAGACAGGGTTTCTCTGTGTAGCCCTGGCTGTCCTGGAACTCACTTTGTAGACCAGGCTGGCCTCAAACTCAGAAATCCACCTGCCTCTGCCTCCCAAGTGCTGGGATTAAAGGCGTGTGCCACTCAAGTGGTAGGTTTTACACAGAAGTTACACAGATTGTTTGACTACCACATAGTTATTGTATTTGATCTTTTTGCACCTACTCTTATTTTACCTATTCTTAATTATATCTTAATTGAAGTCTTCACCATTAACACATTTATGTATTATGTAAGAAAATCATTTTTTTCTAAATATCCTTGAAAATTCCTCACTTGAGTCAACTTAGCAATTAAAACAATACATCAACAGGGCTGAAAACGTGCTTCATCAATTAAGAATAACTGTTGTTCTTACAGAAGACCCAGGTTTGGTTCCTCAAAGTAGCTAACACCTCCAGTTCCAGGCAACCAATGCCCTCTAAAACCAGTAGGTACCAAGCATACTCATGGTGCACAGACATGTATTTTATTTATTTTAATATATTTATGTATTTTTATTTATTCGGGGAAAGCACTTGTACACATAAAATTAATTAACTAATGCATCAAAATAATATATTGAATGCCCTTTGAATTCTGATTTTATGCTTTCAAATGTCAAGTTTTGTTCTGATTTGGTTTTGTTTGCTTGTTTATTTGATTGCCTTTTGAAACAGTGTCTCTCTATGTAGTCCTGACTTACCATTAACTGGCAATATAGACAATGCTGGCTTCGAATTCACAGAATTCTGTCTGTCTCTGCCTCCTGAATACTGAGATTAAAGGCTTGCATGCTATCCCAACATTTTTGTTTGAGACTGATTTACCACAATTCCCCTGTTCTAAAGTTAAATTTATATAAAATGAAATCCATCAGATACTTATCAAGTCTTTTCTTTCCCTCTTTCTCAGTCTCTCTGTGTGTCTCTGTGTCTCAGTCTCTATTTGTCTCTATATGTCTCTGAGTATCTCAGTGTGTCTTTATCTGTCTCTGTCTTCTCTCTCTTTCTCTGTCTTTCTCTGTGTCTCTTTCTCTTTGTCTCACTTTGTGTGTCTCTGTGTATCTTTCTCTGTGTGTCTCTGTCTTCTTCCTCTCTCTCCCTCTCTCTCCAGCCTTTCAGCTTGTCCACTGTTGTCTCCTAATTTGAATTGAACTCTGAACCTTGTTCACTTTTAGCCTTCCTTTTTGGCTTAAATTCAGAATACCCTTACATTTGTGCTACAAATCAGTTGCAATTCAAACACCTCATGCTATTTATTTTTATTTGGAGGAAGGACATTAAAATTATACATAGAGAGTGTGTGGTTTACATTTACCATAGTAACTGTATGGTAAGAGAGAACACAATGTGAGAGAACACAAATACATTATTTTGTTTTAAAGAGACTCAACTTTCAGCAGCATTTATCAAGCTCCCTAGCCCTATGGCTCTTTAATATGGTTTCTCATGTTGTGGTGATTCCAAACATAAAAATAAAATTATTTTTGCTACTTCATAAGTGTAATTTTGCTACTGTTATGAATTGTAATGTAAATATCCAGTGTGCAGGTAATCTGATATGCAGCCCCCTCAAAGGTCACAACCCTCAGAATGAGAACTGTTGCTTTACAGGAATGAAGGAATGAGTTCCTGGTATAAAATTCATGTTAAAACAAGACTCGAGAAATAGATGCTTTATTTCCTCGTGTATCATTATAAATGCTTAAATGAAAAATTCTTAAAGCTCCTTGGTTGATATACAATATACAATTTTAAGGCATACACATTGATAAATATACATATATACATTTTGGTTCCAATAATCTGATCTTGAAATAAATATCAGAATACCACAGGTGGGATCAACATGATATGTGGCTTTAAATATCTACCTGTATAATTATAGATGAGACAAGTTTCATACACTCTACAAATGCTAGTTTGAGACTGCTTTTACCCAAAGCCTCAAAAGAAATTCAGGAATGTGACATACCCTTATTAAATCACTTTAATTGCATTTAATTCAACATAAACATTTGTACTTATGATCATGGAGCCTTGAAGGTCCCACTCTTGCCCTCCCCCCACCCACCAAAATTTAGTATGTGTAAACTGTCAATGTAGCAGAAGATTGTATAATAAAAAAAAAATATGAAGCAATGCTTACCTTCATTCACTCTTCCACAGGGAGGTAGGAGCTGCTTGCTCTCAGCTTGCAAGGGTTATGAATGCTCGTTAGTTAATAATAAAGGAAAGAAAAGTCTCCGATATCAAGAACCCAGGTTAACCATTGACACCGGTTTGCTCCTCTGGTTCCACCCTGGAATCTACATCAGCAGCCCCTGGCATCTTCTGAAGCAGGCAATAACCAGTCAGCTGAGACAGCAATGACCTCACTGGTTCTGTTTCTCTGAAGGTCACTCAAGTATACCCTGACAAGTTTCTCTTTTCTGTTTTCTTTTTTTTTTTTTTCAGGGATACAGACGAGGAAGAAGAGCTTGAGCTTTGGAGCCAGAAGTATGCCCAACCATGCCAGTAAATGACTGATGTTTACAAACAGGCTTATTGAGAAATAACCTACAGAAACAAACGATCCCGTCTGTCTTATGGCTTTGAACTGTGCCATACAATGAAACTCTTCTCAGCAGAACTCTTTGTCCGTAGCCCAGTAGGTGAGGGCTGGGATTGTATGCCGATGGACAGTGAGACAAGACAACCAGATATACCCAAGTCTTCATCCTGCTACTCCACATAAACCAAACGTAGTTCATCCGGGCAATGCAGTAGACTAGCCCTGATACGGTGGAAGACAGTGGGTTGGAGCTGGGAAGTGCTCCTTTGCAGGATCCTAGGGGGTCACATCTTAACAGTGAGATGGGGAAATAGAACCCTGATTGTAGTACAAGCCCTGAAAACACTTTCTGATAGTCAGGTACTGTTCGTGGAAGTGTGTCCTAGAAGGTAAATAAAATGTTCTGCGGTTCCCTAGCAGACAGAACACAGCCTCAACGGGGAACACATGGGTTAAAATGCAAGAGGAATGTAAAAAGCAGCCATGAGGAACTAAAGAAATCGCCCCCAAGCTCCTGAACCTCTCCCTGCTCCAGGAGAGCTGTTTTCAGGAAAGGTCAATGGAGTATATTTTTCTAGCTGGGAATTTGTCTTATTGGGTAGAGAGAGAGAAGGAACCCCATAGCTTGTTCATACTCCAAACTTTGGGGACATTTTCTAGATTCTGATCCCTGGTTGCTGTTTGGTTTTTGAACTCTATTTTCAAAGGCTCCAGTGATTGGGGAAATTGAACACGGGTGTTGTCAGCTCTTCTGGGAGATTTCAGATGTTTTTTTTATAATTTAATCTCAATTTTTATCTCAAATATCCCCATTTGTGAAAGAGGGAGGGGCAGTGAACAACAGCGGCAGCAACACCTCCCTCAGGTAGATAAACATTGTGCCAGACTGTTAGCTAACTTCAGGTCTTGACATTCTAATATAAACATCTCCTAGGCAAACAGCAACCCAATCCCTCAGACGAATCTCAACCTTCCAAGAGACAGCAATGGCTGGCAAACAGTGGGCCCAGAGCTTGCTTTCTCTGCAAAGAAATTGGAAAGCTAGATTCGGAGTTCCTGGGTACCTTCATTTCAGGATTAACCGAAGTCACAACTTTCCTTTGTGATGTGTATGAAATCAGTCTGGCATCATCATCATTGGCTAGTGGGTACTAGTGGGTATGATCACTTACACTGATCAAAAGCTGAGTTTCCTTTTAAAAAATTAGATATTTTTCTTTATTTACATTTCAAATGTTATCCCCTTTTCTGGTTTCCCTTCCAAAAATCCCTTATCCCCTTCCGCTCCCCCTGTTCCCCAACCCACCCACTCCCATTCCTGGCCCTGGCATTCCCCTATACTTGGGCATAGAACTTTCACAGGACCAAGGGCTTCTCTTCCTATTGATGACCGACTAGGCCATCCTCTGCTATATATGAAGCTGGGGCCATGATTCCCACCATGTGATTTCTTTGGTTGATGGTTTAGTCCCAGGGAGCTCCGGGGGTACTGGTTAGTTCATATTGTTGATCCTCCTATGGGGCTGCAGACCCCTTCAGCTCTCTGGGTAATTTCCCTAGCTCCTTCATTGGGGACACTATGCTTTTTTATGCTGCCTCAGACTTTGAGTTTGGGCACATGTATATGCCTGGCTATATGCATTCTCTTGTGGTATAAATACATGAGTGTGTACATGTGCGTGGATGTCAGAGAATAACCTTGGATGCTGTTCCTTGGGTTCTGTGAACCTTCTCTTTCATCCTCAGACTTTGAGAGAGTTTCTCTCACTAGCCCAGAGCTCACCTCTGGCAAGCCACAGGGACCCCCACCTATCACCTCAGAGTGGAGGTAAGGTGACCTAATAATTTGTGATTAATAATACCTAGTTTGTTGTCTGATTTTGTTTTGATTTTTGTTTCTGCTTCACAGAGGGTCTGGGGATTCAAGCTCAAGTCCTCCTGTTTACATGATATCAATATTGTTAAAGCTCATACCCTGGGACAAATGGCTGAGGTGCCTATTTAACATACTAAAGTCAAGCTGGCTTCCAGGTTCTCCCAGCATCCCCCACCCTCTACCTCTTACGGGTTATACCTAGCAAACGCTTCCCTCCACACCAGAACTCTCCAGGCCCTGGGGTTGCATTACTCTCTCCCAGAGGCTCTTACTTGTTTTTTTCCATTTACAAGTCATCTTTGAGGCCCTTGAGAGACTTTTAAGTGAGTGTGAAGATAAATTCTGGGAGGATAATTTCAAGGAAGCTGACTGTGTGCAAGGGCTTGGACTGGACAGAGAGGACAAAGGATCTGGTGTTTTAGCATCAAGAGAAGCAGGACAGGAGGGAAGATGGAGATGATAGCTTCTTGATTCCAAAAGTCATCCCATGACCTGTAATGTCATTGCTTTATTTGAAGTAGATTCTGGGAATGTCAGGTGTGCCCCAGCTGACCAGGAAGTTCAAAAACACACCCACCACACCCACAGTAAAGCCAAATGATATTTAAATCAGGTTTTGTGATGTCCTGCTCTGCTTCTTCCATTCACAACCTCTGAATATAAGTTTAACTGAATTTCAGCCTCTGGGTTCTGCAATTCAGAAGCAGAAGGAGAAACTGAGGGAAATAGGGGGAACAGGTCTTCTTTAGGATCTATTACACAGCAAAATGATGAAAATACTTGCAACTTGAATGTATATGCTGCCATTGGGAAATAATTTTCTTTTTTAGTCATTTCTTGGTGAAGCTCTCATGGTGTCATGAGAGGAGGCTGTGCCATTCAAAGGGACTTTAGAGGCTAGGGAGGTGGCAGGGGTTAGATCTCTGCACTCAGGTCAAAGTCAGGCATGGGGGTGATCTTCTCTAACCCCAGTTGTAGGTGTAGAGACAGGTAGACTGCAGAGCTAGGCAGCCAGGCAGCCTAGCCAAAGTGGTAAGCCAAGTTCAAAATAACAAAGAGTAAAAAAGACATCAACATTGATCTATGGCTTCTACACTCTTTGAACATGTGCATGCACACACCCACATACACACACCAGCATACACACACACACACACACACACACACACACACACACACACACACATGGGGAGCAAGGGGGTGAGAAGAGAGAGAGAGAGAGAGAGAGAGAGAGAGAGAGATTCTGTGGTATGTGGAAATGATATAAAATTTCAATCTCACTGCTCATAAGTAAAGCATATTGGAACACAACCAGGCTCATATGGTCAATAAATTTTATGCTCCATTGTCTTGATTCAGTGGCTTACAAGGACTCGTGGATCTCAACTCCTAAAATATCCTTTATAATAGAAAATGTTTACCAACTTTTGATGTAGGCACATCACATAATTCCCTGTTCTCCAAAGGCAAAGGTACAGTTCTCTGATTAATTTCTTCCTGTGGTTGAATGCAAATGCCCCACCTTTCTATATCACAGGGTCCTATTGCTATGGGTAAGATTTTTAAATATCTATCAAAGGTCATATGTTCCTGTGTTGTCATTCATAGTTGAACCATCAGGATAGGGACTCTTTGGAAGTAAGTTGGGTTATGTTACCGGGAACATACCTATAAAGGGAATGCTGGGACACCCACACTTGTTCTTTTTATGTTTGCTTCCTAGACACCAGGAGTGAGCAGCTCTGTTCCACCAAGACCTCCCATCACGCTCTTCTCTCTTCCCAGCATCTTAAACTATGAAGATACTGACACTGAATCCACTGGTACCTCCCAAATATGAGACCACACAATATTTCTCCCTTCAAACATATTTCTATCACAGGTATGTCACAGCCACAGGAACCTGAATAACTGCCCTTTCAGATATACTCTTGACAGGTGCTTACTTGTTCATTGTAAATATCAATGAGTGGAGTCTTTCTTCAGGCTCGGCTGCTCTCACTGCACAGATGCCCACCCAGCATCACACTGAGTACACAGTGTGCCTGGGCTGCCTCTACAATCATTTTGTTCATAAAATTTCTTCCTGTCTCCTTTCTGCATGACAGTCAGCATTTGATTGTGCCCCCAAGCCCTCGGAAACACAGTAAGCAAGAGTCAGAGGGATAAGGAAACAAATTTCTATTTTCCTTGTCAAAGAGCAATCTATTTTGTTGGCAGTTCCTTAAGATGAACTTCATTGTACTTCATTGGTGGCTGAGTCAAGGTCATAGGATCCCTACATTATTAGAAGTGTCTGAGAGGTTGAATTATGTTTCGTTTGCCTCTTTCCTCATCACTATGACCAAATATCTGACAGTGAAAAGGAGTAGAACCTGTCCTCTGGAAAACCATGTCAGGGTCAGCGTGCATAGCGGTGTAAGCATGTGGCTAGGATGGCTTGCCTCTCCTTATCCCGGTGAGCCACAAAGCAAAGATAAGCCCCATGGAATCAGAGCTGAGATGCAGCCCGCAAAGCACCTCAACCTGTGTACTCTTGCCTTCAAGGTTCTTCAACTTCCAGACAGTGCCACCATCTACTGACCAAGTGTTCAAGCACGGAGATTTTAGGGAGCATCTTATGCCTAAACCATAATGAACACAGAGATACACAAGTTACATTTTCCAGGGGATTAGAATGAAGAGAATATTATCTAAAATCTCTCCTGGATGTTAAAATTATCTACACATTTATTATGACTATTATGACTAAGATGACCTCTGTTTTTAAAAGGCTCACTTTCCCTGTTTCTCATTCTGTGTATGTCTGGGGCTTGGGGGGGGGAGGTATACACATAAGGAAGTGCAACTGTCAGTGGGAGTCAGACAAGGGTATCAGATCGGCAGAGCTCAAGTTAGAGGTGTTTGGGAGCTGCCTGACCTGGGTACTGGGAAAGCAAAGCCCCGTTCCTCTACATAATCAGTGCTCACCTTTAATCACGGGGCCTGCCTCTCTAACACTACTGCTCTCAAGATCTTTTTTTTTTTTTTTGGTTTTATTCACATTTATAGTATTACAGCCATAGTCTCCTCACTGCCTCCTTGACCCTCCTCGTCCCTTCTTCCCTACGTGTTCTCCTGCAAGTTGCATGTTTGTTTTGTGTGTGAGCTGTATCTCTTGCTTGTGACTGCAAGGGCCATGCTACATGCAGAGAACTGTTCACACCAGTCCTCTCTCCCACCCCACCTGTGTCCCTTTTAAGCTTCCTGTGTCCTCTTCTGTGACACTTGCTGGGCCTTGACAGCAGTGATGTACATGTTCTATGTACGTCTGAGCATTAATCAGTCATAGTCTCAATAAATACCTGATCTTGGAGATGATTTTGTGTGTATTTGCCCTGTCTTCATCTCTGAGAGATGGCTTTCGATCACCACTTCAACATTGCAAGTCCTGTGTCCCTGACCCCATTACTGTTTTCATTAGGTAACATTGGAAGGGAAGAAAGTGGCGTGCATCCCCTCCTTTATCTCGCTTCCCTTTTGTTCATACAGAGGTGCATGCTTTGCCTCCTAATTTAGAACCTTCTGCTGCTGTTTCAAACTTCAAGAATGAACTGCAAAAAGGCAAGACCATGTTGCTTGGCGCCCCTTCCAAGAATTTTTTTTTCTAATGCTTTCCTTTCCCCAAAATAAGAATCAAAAATGATATTTCTTTTGACAGCTGGTAACTAATCCTGCTTTAGCAGGAAGGAGAGCAGGAAGCCAGCAAAGGAATTTTCCATTCCTGTCTCTTTCAATTTTTTTCCACATCAGGTACTTTTCAAAACCTAGACGTTTCCAGTGAGTCTGTAAGTCTTCTTGTTTTGTCTAGCAGAGTCACGTGCCCTTTAACTCCTGCACTGATGAGAGCCTGACCAGGTTTCTGTTTGCATTTGGAGAACTGAGAACCTGAGAACTTCTGAATCTCCACGGGGAGTGCAGCTGTGCTCAGATGCCCAGCTTATGCAAATGGAATTTTTTTCCCCTCCTTTTGTAAAGACAAAATTCACACAGCTAGTCCATCAGATCACAGATCAAAATGTCCCCGATGGTAACAAGAACCGCAACCTGGACTCCTATAATAAGTCACTGCTCAAACATCACTTCTCTGCTTGACTGCCTTTTGCTATTTCCTCTCAGCTCCATCCCCCAGCCTTTTCTTATCCCAGGCTTTTGCCACTCATTACCCAGCAGTTAGTGAGGGTGCTGAAGGTAGGCAAAAGCAAATGAAATTAAGGAAAAAAATAAAGGCTTTATGTTATGTAGCAGGACAGGAATGAGAAGTCAAAAATAATTGTGGAGTTTTGTTATCTGAATATATGGGATGAATTATTTTAAAGATCTTTCACATCTTTGTGAGAAGAAAATAACTCAGTGGAAACAATCAAGTATATAGGGATAACATGGTCAGAGAAAACATTATAAAGTAGAATTTCCCTTAGGGCAGAGGAGTAAAGAGAGGTGTGGTCTCTGTCAAGAGGTTTTATGTCTGAGGATCTGTGTTTTCCAAAATGGAAAGACTTGGTTAATCTCCATTATCTTTACAAATAATGTATTATTTCTTTTGTTCATATTACATTGAAATAAAGCTACATAGTTGAGAACAAGAATTGTGTCCACACACATCGGATAGTGCCTAATGTAGACCTTATGCTCACTAAATGTGTGTATATATGTTAAAGGAACCAGTAATTAGGTTGTTCTTTCTAATGTTAACTACTCATGCCCTTGAGGATAATATTTAGTGCAGGTCACAGAGCTTGATTAAGTTGACAATCAATATAACACTGTTTTTTTTTTGTAGTCTCACCTATATAACTCTACCATTGTGTGTGTGTGTGTGTGTGTGTGTGTGTGTTTGTGTGTGTAAAGTGTATGTGTATTACAAGCTTGTATATATTCAGGGGAGACACAGTGAGTTTGTCTAGTCCATGTACATATGGAAGCCAAAAATTGACTCTGTGTGCCTTTTTCAGTCATTTTCCATCTCACATTTTAAGAAAAGGTCTCCCACTGTACTTAGAGCTTACCTTTATGAATCCAGGAAACACCTGAGATAAGCATGTCCTTGCCCACATTTCCCATCCCCCATTTCGCATCCCCAAACCAGTGCTGTAGTTACAGGTATACATTACTATGCTAAGATTGTGTGTGTGTGTGTGTGTGTGTGTGTGTGTGTGCAGGGAATCTACACTGAGATCTTCATGTTGGCACAACAAATACTTTACCCACTGAGCTACCTCTTCAGCCAGAGTTCAGTTGTTCTTATTTCAGAATAATAGATATATAGTGTTATATATCTAGTACTCTCATGTCCATCTCTGCAGGTTATCAATACATATCTCACTGCAGAAACCATAGATCTCTAGCCAGGCTCAAGCCAAGGAATTTCCTCTGAAATTTTGCAAGCTCAGAATTCTTGCATTTTGTTGTAGATTTGTGTAGAGCTATTTTAAGATTGCTTCCATTTTCTCCCATTTATTGCTCCCAACAAACTGAGGGATTTTATTTCTCTATTTATAATGTCCAGTTGTTTCACTCTCTTGTATATGGTCCAGTTTAGGAAGCAACATATTGTGCACTTGAATTGTGTGTTCTGATTAATAGAAAGCATAAAATAACAAGTGATCCAAAATTTAAAGTATTACACACAACCATTCCAGAAGTTTATTCTGTATTCATGATTTCCAGGGCCCTGTTATGTGTGTTTCAAAACCAGACTTGTAAATCCAGAAAAAGTATTTCTTAAAAGTAGTATGTTCTCATGTGTTCTCTCTCTCTCTATCCCTCTCTTTCTCTCATTCTCTCTCCATCTTTTTCACAAACACATACAGGAGTACTTGTATTGAATAAATTGTAGATTGATTAAGCAACAGGAGATTTAGTGTATGTAATTTTAAGTTACATTAGAATATTAAAATCTGTGCCAAAAGTGTGTTCTTACAGTGCTCAGGAACAAAGTTCGCAGGCTAATTTCAATATTTTTGTGTCACTTACATGTCACCTAATATGTGAATATTTAGGACTCTAAACAAAATTTCAAACTAACAGTATGAGCATCAGATCAAATGCCAAACACATTCAAAAAGTTCAATCCACGGTATAAATTTTAATTATCATCTTCAAAGACTGTTTAGATTTACCTAAAAAATTAAATATTCTATATGTTTCAATAAGTATACAACACAGATTCTCTTAATAGTACATGTAAAATAAACTAGAAACAAAGGGCTTATTATGTTGTCTAGCCATATTTCATTCTAGCAGGTAATTTGGAATAAGTTTAAACAACCTCATATTTCTCTTACTTGAGTTGACCCTTCCAGGACAGGGGCTGGGGGAAGGGTGTTATGTTAGTGAACTTGAGCATGTGTGTGTACTCCAACTTAGAAGCTGAGTATAGCATTGATTGAGCAGGTGAAGCGATTGGGCTCTGTGGAAAGTGAAAAACAGCACTACACACCCTATAGCTTGGCTTCTTGGGATCACCCATTACCCTTTCTGAGGTCCCAGAACAAAATAGACAGACATTGTTCTAACAACCCTCTCCTTCCCCTTGATTCAAATTTCACAAAATGGAATTTAATGAAAGAACGCACAGGGGTTTCCAAACACACACTGAAAACTAGTCCATCCCTCACTCATCAGATAGCGAAACTCAATGACTCGAGTGACCCAACTTCACTTCCCCGTGGCCTCAATGAAAAGGCCAGTTCATTCCGTCAGGAAATCAATGAGATGAATCGTAATGAAAACCATGAAATTCTGCCAGGACTTAGCGAAGGCTGTGAATAGCCCAGCTTAAAAGTTGAATTTCTTGTTTTCCTTCCTGTGTGGCTCTCTTTGAAAAGGCAAGGGGAAAAAAAGGTACATTTTGGTCTTTGGAAAACCCATCACAGAGTATGAGGTGCTGCCGACTGGTTAGGTTCATACTAGGTAAAGGCTAGGAGGATTAGGAAGGAAGCAACCAGAGGACAAATCATAAAGGGAGACAAGGTAACATGACTAGATTCTCTTGCTACCTAGTGTGGGTGATAAAGACGTCCTACGACACTGGAAACAGCATCTCAAAGCCCTTGCGGGTTACTACTTAGATCCACACATAGCATACACATCAGACATGTACACTCAGTGTTCTGCTTAGAGCTACCCCCATCGCCTCAGTTCTGCTATAACACATCATTGTTGCTGTTAAAACTCACCAAACTACTCATGGTTCAAAAAAAAAAAAAACCTACAGACAGAGATTGAAGAGAGGACTCGGGGATAAGATGGCTTGCTAAGCTACCATCAAGACCTAGCTTTGAATCTTCAAAACCCATGAGGCACAACCAACTGTAGCTGTAATCTTAACACTGAAAGACCAGAGACGTGTGAATCCTGACAACGGCTGGCAAGTTACTCTAGCCAAAAGGCAAACCCTGGGTCTAACCAAAAGAACCTGAGAAATGGATCTAAGGCAGAAAGCAGCAAAGGAGAGCACTGGGTGGCCATTTCTGGTATTGTTGTGTCTGTGTGTGTGTGTCTGTGTGTGTGTGTGTGTGCGCGCGTGTGTGTGTGTGTGTGTGTATACATTGATGAATTTGCTTAAACACACATAACAAAACACACAGAGACACAAAGGGATGGGGACTTAAAAAGTATAATTGGGATCAGAACACGGAAAAGCATTATCAGTGTTGACATTAAAAATGGCACCCAACCAAAAGGGCTATGGAGTTTTACACATGTCAAATATAAATGAATAAGTGCATATAACATGAACGGGAAATAATTTGTAGAAATGGGCACTGGAAGAGGTCTTGCAGCTTGTAAACTCTTGGAACCAGTAGAAGGAAGTGCACTTATAATTTGAGTAAACATTGCTACAACAGGCATAAGACACCTCATGACCTCCACACTGACGTGGGCTACAGGGAAACAGTTGCTATCTCACTCTAAGTGTTTTCTGTATAGTAGCTCAGCTCATTGGTGTCTTCTCCTGCCTAGTATTTCTCACAGGTAGAATTGCACATAGCATCTACAGAGTGTTCAAACTCCCTGGCAAGTTCATGTAGGTACCAGAGATGCTCACACATATTTTCTGTGCCCTGGAAGTGATTTCCAAGTACCAGTGTGTGCTACAGAAAACCGCACTGCATGTCTCAGATAATCCTTAATATTGAATAGTCGAAGCTTTTTCTAAGTTTGAGAAAGGGTTTCAGATAGCTCCTTAGTGCTGTGTAGACATAAGAAATTATACTGTGATATTTTCCACCCATCTCAATAATACTGTTTGTCTCCTCTAAGCAGAGAACTGTGTGTGTATTTATTTGTCTAAATTGCCCAAGCACCACATTTATTCTCATGTGATGAAGTGCTTTACAGACACTGTGGTCTTCCCAAGTCACCCACAGTCATCTTCTCAGGATTTTAATTATCCCATCTGTTTCAGATCTCAATTACAGTATCATATAGTATATCAAGTTATCCTTGCTATAATGCTGGAAATTTACCTGGCAACTCTCTATCCCTGAAATGCTGGCTCCTTGTTCAATTAGAGCTGTAGTAGGCTGCTATTTGGGGCTTTGTTTAGTTCAAGTATTTAAAAAAAATCTTCAAGCAAAAGCTTTCCAACATTCTCATAAAAAAAAAAAATACAGGCTCAGAATCTTCTCTGTCTAGGAATCTTGCTGATCCCTTGGAAAAGATTTTGCAAGGATCCAGAGTAAACACAAAACAACAGGAACAAGCACAAGGTACTTGACCTCTTTTCAGCTCTAACCCTAGAAAAACAACCTCCAACAGCACACGCGCAGGCATGTACACTGCAGATCGTCTTGTAAACATCCCTTCTGTGATTAAATTGATTCCTGAGGAATTGTCAGAGGCAACCGGGACCAAAGGTCATTTAAAAAACTTCCTGTGCCCCTCAAAATGTTTTGTGTTGCTACTATGCCTTGGTTTTATAGCCACTTAAGAAGTCTTTTACCTCAAATTAGAAACAGAGCCAAGACAAAACATGGGGGTTAATCCCGTCATTTCTCAGCATCAAATAAAGTAACAGAAAGTGAAGGTTATATTAAAAGGCTCACTGCCATGATATATTTTCTTCGCTGCCTACATGCGTAAAGCACCAGGAAGCTGTCTCCCTCATAGCAGAGGCCATGGATTAATCCACATATATGAGAGGAAGAACAAGCAAAGCAGAATTAAAAAAAACAAACCAACCAACCAAGACCAAAGCAAAATGAAACAGCGGAAGCAAAGAGCAAGGGTGTTCAGAAGCTTACCAAACACAGTTGATTTGTCATTTTAAAAAGTCTAAATATTTTGGAGGTATCTTTTAAATAACTTCTTACATAATTTAAGAAAATATGTTTGCTTCTTTTTTTTGTTTCAAATATAATTAAGTAGCTGTCAATCAGCCAGTTTTAGGTGCTTACGGAGGCTCTTCCTACTGTCATGTGGGGTCTTGGAATGAGAATGAGGTTAACCTTCTAGAAGTAAAATGAATCTGCATATTTCACATAGAAAAGCATGATTTCCTTGAAGGTCTTACACCTTCTTCTTTAGACTTTATTAATGACACATTGCCATTCCTTCACAAAATAACATAGAGGCTCCTCAACTTAGGAGGTGGTTTTATCTTGACAAATCTGTTATAAAAATGAAAGTATAAGGAAAAGTTCCCAAATTAATCATATTACCAAAATATGCCTAAACTATAAAATGTATTATAGGCTAACCTTTCTAATGTGTGTTTGGAATTTACATTAGCTAACAGATGGGCATTATCAGCTGAGACAAAGGCAATTTTATAAGGAAGAGTTCTGCAGTTCTTGGGTTAACTGAACATAGTGCCCTGAGCATCCTCTGTTGCTATGATGGCCTGACTGACTTCAAGTTGCTACATCTTGACCATTATCATGAGGCAGTATTTTTCTAAAGCCAGACTTGTGTATTCTATTGAATGTATATTATCACACCCCCCCCCATTTAAAATCAAACATAGCTAATCAACCAAGGCTTGTCAAAGATCATTTGTATTTTGCTGTCTCATTGTAACACAGTACAGCCTTCTAGCCCATAGGTTTTTAAGGAATCACTAGGCTCAATTTGTGCTGCTTGAAAATCAGGGATCCACTAACTTTGAATCCTACTTTTTATGTAACTATCCTAACTCCAAAACCCGAAGAACAATATCAATAAGAAAAGTTACTTCCTTCTGAAGTCTAAAGTAAAAGAAGAAAAATAAGCTTTAAAAAATATGTCACGGCCTGGAGAGATGGCTCAGTGGTTAATAGCATTGGCTGCTTTTCCAAAGAGCCTGGGATCAATACCCAGCATCAACATGGCAGCTCACAACACTCTGCTACCTCAGTTCAAGGGGATCTAGCACCATGATACACAATACAAGCAGACAGAACACCAATGCACATAAAAGAAAAATAAGGAAATCAGTTTGAAAAGTAAATAAAATTGGGGAAAACTAATAGAAAAAAATTATCACATCTTTTATAGCGGGAACTCAAATTACCAATGTCCTACCCTTATTATGTTACTATCAACAAACACTAGTATTCTGACCAGCAAAATAACCAACGTATTTTTGTGTAGCATCATGGCTCACCCATGATGCTGTCCAAGGTAAAGGCTTGTTAAAAGAAGAGCTACAGATAAAAGTGCCATTGGAAACCAGAGGCAAGGACTTTGATGTATGGTTATGCTCCATTTGGCAGCACTGTCTGTCTGTACTGTACTGACTTGACTCAGCCCAAATGTTAGAAAACTGGAAACAAGCAGAAAATGGTGTTATTTGTTAACACTATTCGTATCTTATCATTCTCGGTTTGGCAGGTGACACGTGTTTGTGAGGTGCCACGGTTTGAACAAGGAATGTCCCCCACAGGCTCCTGTGTTTGAGCATTTGTTCTTCATCCAGTGATGCTCTTTGGGAAAATGGTGGAAACTTTAGGAGGTGGAGCCTTGCTGGAGGAAGTGAGTCACTACGGGGAGGGAGGGAAGGCTTTGAAGTAGTTAGCCTGGCCATGCCCCTTGCTCATTCTCTCTGTTTCCAGAGGCGAGGCAATATGATGGCTTGGCCTCATGCTTCTGTCACTATGCCTTCCCAGAAATGATGGACTGCATGCCCTCTGTAACTGTAATCCAAAGTAAATACTTCCTCCCTTAAGCAGCTTCTATCAGGGCATTTTAACCCAGAAATAAGAAGTGAAACTAAGATAGGGGTCTTAAACTGAAGATCTATATCTTCTGGTTGCTAAGACAAGGTACTACTCTCTAGGAAACAGAATACGTTGCAGTGGAGATTTTTGTAATTATGTTATCTCTAACAATGAGTATCACCACATTAAACCTATTAGATCACAGAAGACAATAGCCTACCCTATCCTGAATCCTTTGACCTTTCTCTTTAGATGACCATTAATAACAAACTTTCGTGTTACACAATTTGTGTCATGAGAATATTTTTTAGTGACAAGCTTATTTCATGAGAAGAAAATAAAAGCTAGGTTTACTCTCTTTGTTATCCATTCTTCCTAATAGATATAAAGTGTTACAGCTATTAAGGTAAAAGAAAACCAGGTTGTGGAGAAAGCCCACAAGGAAACAACCATCTGGAGGTATTAATCCCTGCTGTATTCTATGTAGTATTTGCTAAGGGCTGGGTGAATGCTACGTGCTTTCAGTGTCTTACCTTGTTTAATCCCAACCTTGTAAGTCAACACAGAATTATCACTTCCATGGTACAAATAAAACCAGGAGGCTGGGGTTGACCTAAAGGTGGCAGAGCCAGTGGGAGTTCATGTTCTCTCCATCACTAGATTTTCTCCCAGGCACCATATTCTGCATATGATACTTGGGGCCAACTGGAATGATCTTCATAGGAGAAATTTCCTCCTGAATTGCAACCGATAACTCTTCTGTTCTACATGTAGAAAATATGCATACTTAAAGTCCATCTATGGAATGCAAGTTATTGTCTCAAATACTACTACTACCTTGAATGGAAATAGAAACCAACATGCTTTGTGCTTCCCTTTAGGTCTCCTCTTTATAAGAGGTGGACCAACATGTGTTCTGTGAGATACTTTCTTCTTTGAGTTCCTACATTCAATTAAGTATTTTTTTTCTTCTGTCAGGATGAAGGCACATGGTCAAGGAGGCTTCTGTGAAAGGGATTTTCACAGTCATTTGAGAAAATGCCAAGCGATCTTGAGCCAGACACACTGACTGGAAGTCAGGAGGGCCCTGCATACATTTCTTGGAGTTACACTGAGCACTTGACACGGATATTCATCTGCAAGTTCCTGGATCCTCTGAAAGCCCAAACCACAGTACAATTGTGGAACGTGAAAGTTACCAAGTGGTTCTACTGGATTATCCTAAGAGGATTGTTTTACTTGCACTATACTGAGCAAATTGAAATCCAAGAACTTGAGGAGATCTCAGGAAAAAAGAAGAGTTAGAAGGCTAGGAAGAGTAAGACTGTCTTCAAGCCTAAGGTATACAGCAGTTGCTCCAGTCTCTTTGATACAGTTGGATGTTTAGCAATCCTTTAGAGTGACTTCTTCAAAGATTTGCTTTCATTCAGACAATAGGTACTATGAATGCTAAAATAATCAAAATGTTGTAACATGTGCTTCTTTATGCTACTATGCTAATTGGTAAAGATGCATTCAAAAGAGTGTTTCAGATTTATGTGCCTACATGCAAGTAAACCAAATATAATCATTCATTTCATGAATTGACCTTACTGAAAAAATGTGTGAGGGCGCATGGCCAAGGTACCTTAAGAATTAATCATCAAGGGGAGACTTTTCTAAATGTGGAGTAAAAATTAAAGTCTGTGCAATTTCTGGATCCTAACAGAGAGAAAAGAAGGGTGGGGGAAAAGCTTGAGAAGTGAGGGGAGGAGAGGAAACAAGTAGCAACAAGCAATGTCACCTTGAATGTGAGGCGACACTTTACACATTTAACAATGGCAGTACAAAGTTGAAGCAATTATTTGATTTAATAATTTAGTAAATATTTAGTAAGAGAGATAATATTTTAATCATCATTAGTTACAGCGGTTTGAAATCCATACCTCAAGTTTGGTTTTAAAAAATACAAATGATTCTCAGGAGTACCACAGTTCCTTAACCCATCTAAAGGCAAGTTTTACATAGTTTAGAAAGTCTGCCTCTGTAATCCACTGCTCAATAACATCCTCATGGAAGGCCAGAAAGCCAGAGGTAGAACTTGTCCTTGGTACTATTAAGCAGGTATAATCATGTTCCACACCATAGGCTTTTTAATTTTCTCCTCTACTTCCTTGTAGGACTTGGGCACATGATGTGCCAGGAAGATGATTTCCACACATCTTTGGAGCAGTAAAAATCTGAAGATGAAGAAAGATCCTGGGAGAACCAGGGAAGTAAAAACACCCATAGCTCCAAGCTCACAGCAAACAAACTCAACCATAGGAACTGGCAGCTGCAAAGGAAAGTTGCTTTGCAAAACCATCCGATGTGAGTTATTTCCAGAGGACAAACCTGAGTCCTTTCTGTTGTGCCTCTCAAGCACTGACTGGATCTGTACTCCCAGAGTCCAGAACCGACAATGTCACTGAAGCCCAAAGGGTCTTTAATATCTCCTACTCTTAATTGGTTTGATGTTGCTAACGTTTGGCTGCTCCTAGTAGATTAAATTATCATTCATAAAGGGGTATAGGGTAGAACAGGTTTGTTGTGGTATGAAAGTATTCAGACAAAATGGGGTTGTTATATGTCTCTTACACATGGACTGATTAGTATTGACTTATGAGAGTGGAAAGCCCGGAACAACTAGATAGCGCAGGTAACTGACTAGAAGCCCACACATCTTCAGTAAGATCCTCTATTGCTTCTCGGCCTTTTGCTAAGATCAAGTACAGTAAGATCCTCTTTCTAGGCCAACTATAGGTTTCCATAAAATGTATTTCAAGATCCTCCAAGGACAGTGAACACTACAAAATCTGAATATTTATAAGTATTCATAACAGGGTGAATTTCTCAAGTCTCTATCTCCAATCTAGGCCCTTGGTCTCTACTTATACCCCTCCCTCTTCATAAAGAAACAGAAAAAAAAATGGACATTCAGTGTGGATTCTCAAAATAAAGGTGAAGGTGAATTAAGGTGAATACGTCTTGGTCACCCTTCATATGATTTATGACCATATTCATAACAAAGAACATGGTGCTTACAATTTTACACCTGTCCTTCATCAGAAACTAAGTAGTCACAATGAGGCATGGATTGCACACCATTTATACTTTCTTCATGACTTTGAAACAAAAAGACTGCAAATCTATTTGCTAAGGAAAAATCTATTTGAATTTGAATTATTTTGTAGCCTGTTTGTACTTCCTCAATGATCTTATTTGCACACCCCTTGTATACTTTGACCTGGGTACCTTTAAAGAGGAGATCTAGGTTTTATAGACTGTCATAGAGCCTCAGGAATAACTTAGTCGTAGAACATCTGCAGGCCTTAGGTCTGTATTTGATTCCTAATATTGCAAAATAAATAAGCAAAACAGCAAGCAAAGAAAAATGAGCTTCTTGCTCCTCTGGAAGGATGGTGGATTATTTTCTTTACCTTTTAAATTCAGAAGGCATTCATTGTTGAGGCACCTTGATCATATTCCACCCAGAATCAGTGTTTTGAAGCCATGTCCCGAAGCTCAGGAAACAACAGAATGGAAAGTAGAACAATTTTTATTTGGCAACTAGATGCCTGCCAATATTTTATTTTATTATTGCTATCACCTAAAATTAAATTTTTATTAGGATCCAGGCAGATTAAAATCCAAGTGAGGTTTCCTACACAAACTATAATTTGTATTAGGATTTTAAAAATTAAATTAGCTATTCTGAACTCTCAAAGCTTCAGTACTTGTTTAGTAAGTGGCAGAGGCAGAGGAGGTGAGTACTGCAGAAATTGAGAGAACTGGTTAAAGAGGAAAGCCCAAAGATCCAGTTTCAGAATTGCCCACAATTGGGATTCCCATGGACAAAGGACCTGCTGCTCCAGGGTAAAGAACTGACTTGCAGAGAGTTAATTGATAAGAGAAACTGGTTTCAAAGGAAAGGCAATTAATATTTATATTGCTTAGGATGAATGTAATAGCTGAACCTTTCCAGGTGTCTTCAACAAGAGTAGATGGAGGGATACTGGGAAGCTGAATTTTTAATTTTTTAAGATTGCAATAGAAAATATTATGAGTGAATTTTAAGGAAGATCTATAGAACTGCCAAAAGGTTATGGGGGTTGTAAGGAGGAGTTTAGCCTTTGCAGAAATATAGTAAAATGCTCTCTCTCTCTCTCTCTCTCTCTCTCTCTCTCTCTCTCTCACACACACACACACACACACACACAGAGAGAGAGAGAGAGAGAGAGAGAGAGAGAGAGAGAGAGAGAGAGAAGGTATAGACACACATAGAGAACAAATTGATCTTAAGACCTACAACAAAAAAGCCCTTTTTGAAAATATAGAAAGTTTTTAGTGATTTCAAACAATTCTGTTTCATTTTACAATTTTCACTCCATTTTTTATCATTACTTATATGTGTGTGTATGCTCATGTGCATATCATGTGGGGATGAGAGAGACAAATTGTAGGAGTTTATTCTCTTCTTCACTTTTACCCCAGTGCTGGGGCCACACTCCTAAAGAAATGTTAAATTCCCCTCTCCTGACAGCTAAAAGGGCTTGGTATTATATCAACCCCTAGTGACTTCTATTTAGACCCATAGACCAGTCCACCTCTCAAAGTTCACCAGAGAAGCATCTTTCCACGGTGATCGTGATTAACGTAGAGATGCACATCTGATCAAGGAGCAGAGAATAAGAGATTGAAGACAAGACATAGCTTAAGCATAGATGGGACATCGAGCACACTAGTCTCTCCTCCGAGGCTCAGGGATCACTGCAAAAGAGAGAGCAGAAAGACTCTAAGAGACAGAGGTGGTAGAGGATTACAAACAAACAAACAAACAAACAAACAACAACATCAACAACAGTGTATTCCAGATACAGCATGGTTGCACAAATGAACAGAGAGCAGTTGTGAGACTATACGCAAAATCTATGCAACCTCAAGCCACACAAAATACCAGCACAGAAACACATAGAGCATAGCCTTACTTTAGGAATTTTAAATGATATGATCTTCATGGCTTCGTATAGGTACTTGGGTCCCTTGTAATATCATTAAATTCTGCATTGGACAGTAATGATACAAAATTAAGGACTAAGATCTACAATCTTGGAATGTTACTATAGTTTTAAATATACTATAAGAAATAGCCTTATATTTCTAGAGTGACTTGGCTCTGACTTTATAAGATAAAGAAAATTTTACTTTTGAAAACTTGAGGTTATTCTGAGCATGGAAAGAAAGAAAGAAAGAAAGAAAGAAAGAAAGAAAGAGAGAGAGAGAGAGAGAGAGAGAGAGAGAGAGAGAGAGAGAGAGAGAGAGAGAGAAAGAACCCACCAACCCTGAGCAAAGTGCAAAAGAAATCTGTGCCACTTTGATCCATCAGAAAAGTAAGGTTGCAGGGAAAACCACTGTCCCCTACCAACACTTCCAAAGATTTGCTGGTGAAAACACAAAGCCAAAGCCCACCAGGGATGGAATGGTAGAATGAACTGACCCTGGGGAAGGAAATATAGACTGTGGTTGATGAGTTGATAGAGGCAGAATGAGTAAAGATTCAAGGAAATCGAGTCATGAGGTAGGTAGGGCATGGACGAGATCATCTTCTAGGATTCCCCTGGTTCCACTGTGTTCCTGGAAAGAAGAATAAAAGGATGCTTCTGGGAGAGGTACTTGGATTCTGAGTGATAACTCTACATACAAATGCCCAACTTCATGATGTCAAGTATGGATATTTACATTCTTTTTACCTGCATGTAGGTATCACGCATATCTCATGTTCATAAGAGACATGAGATAACCAGTACATATTCAACACAGTCATTGTAATGAATCATTTTCTCAGCTGGGCGGTGGTGGTGCACGCCTTTAATTCCAGCACTCGGGAGACAGAGGCAGGAGGATTTCTGAGTTCGAGGCCAGCCTGGTCTACAAAGTGAGTTCCAGGACAGCCAGGGCTACACAGAGAAACCCTGTCTCGAAAAACCAAACAAACAAACAAACAAACAAACAAACAAACAAATCATTTTCTCCAGCGGTAAAATAATGATGTATGGATTCTGAGCATATCTAACATAGAAGGTTTAGGTGTGTTCAATGCATTCTTTTTTATTTCAACAGAAATGTCAACTTGTGATGGGTTTGTGAGTGTATAACCCAAGTATGAATTGAAGATTATTGTAAACTAGAAAACTCTGCTCTTAGTTTGGTTTGCCTTGTGAAGAAACTAGCAGTGACAGAGGGTTAAATCCTAGCAAACCCATTCTAAGTTAGTGTCATTAAGTTAAAAGAGCAATTTGTGCACGCAAGCCACATAACCTAATTTGTCACAGTGTCATCATAGCCTAACAAACATTGAGAAAGGAAAGCACTTGATTTCAGCCCCTGCTGGCCATCCTGTCACACCAAAGGGGAGGAAAGACTGTGGAGAACATGTGGATTTAAGTCCAGAAGCACAAGCTTATTAAAGATCGAATACTTAGGATTATAGAATCCCCAGCTCCACCCCACAATACTAGACTACCACATTTCTAAAGATTGATCTAAGACATTTCCTTTTATACCATATAGAATTCCCAGCTACCAAGCCAAAACTACGAAGTGCTTCAAAATCAAAATTCACACACACTGAAAAAAAAAAAAAAAAAAAGACTTCAATATTGCCGAGAGGTTGGGATTACCAGGACACAAATTTAGAACATCCACCCTTCATATGGTGCAGGCTCCGAAGGATAAAGTGAACAGCATGTGACACAGGCTGCAATTTGTTCAGATATGGAGATCCTAGCTGCAGATCAAAACCAGTATAATGGAGATAAAGAATTAAAGTATGCCTTTGATAGGCCTGACTGCTGAGAGAATAATCCCTGAATTCAGCGATCTAGCGTTAGAAAACCCAAACTGAAAACAGAAATGGGAAGAAAAAAAACAACTATCCCAGAACTACATAACAACTATTAAAAAAAAAAAAGTATAGCATATGCTAGATGAGAATTGGGGGAAGAAAAGACATGAACGGAGGAAGCATTTGAAACAGTGGAGAGAGAATTCTCCACAAATTAGCACCAGGCGCTGATTCACAGATGTGGTCATCTTAAGAGAAAGTCCCTGGTAACAAATTGGACAGCCTATACTCCAGGTCAGATACATGGCACTATGGGTAAGGGTACTTGTTCTATAAGCACAAGGACCAGAGGCTGAATCCTCAGCACCTATGTAAAAAGCCAAGCTACACCTTTGCATGCCTAGAACATCAGCATTGTTGGTGGGGTTACAGGGACAGATTCCAAGGGCTAGTTGGCCAGCTAACCTAGCTGGAATGGTAACTTTGGGTTCAGCCTGAGACTGTCTTGAAGCAATAAGTTGATGGGGGATAGAGGATGCTACCCAGCATTCTGTTCTGGCCTCTATGTGCACACACATAGGTAAACAAATGTTCGTGTGAGAGACAGACACATTGACAGAGAGACATAGAGCGACACAGGGAGACACAAAGATAGATTCAGAGAGAGCTAGAGAGGTACATGCAGAGAGAGAGAGAGAGGAGGGGGGAGGGAGGGGGAGAGAGAGAGAGAGAGAGAGATACAGATACAGAGACAGAGACAGAGACAGAGAGACAGAGACAGAGACAGAGACAGAGACAGAGACAGAGACAGAGGCAGAGGCAGAGGCAGAGACAGAGACAGAGCATATTCTTTTCCCTGAAAGAAATTAAAATTTGAACCTCATTCCTGATTCAAAGGTGCTCTGGAAGGTGTGGAGGAGGGCACCGTGTTCTCATCTCAAACCCATAATTCTTTGTGTTACTCAAACAAATCATTTCCTGCTTCCAATTCTTCATTTGCTCATGTACAGAATGACTAAGGTCCCCAAACCATCTTAAAATTATCTATCCCAGATTTAAATAAGTTATTATAGAAAATGAAGAATCAGAAAGAGTCCTAACTATTAACCATTTTAAAGACAGTATTACAGACGGTACAATTCCAGCAGAAATTGCTAGACAAGAGCCTAGACCATTAATTCAATACAATGGCTGCAGAAGGATGTCTCCTCCAATCTAACAATAAATTGTTTCAGTGGTTGAAATATTGGGTTCCTCTTTTGAGTTTCCTTGATTCTGAAGTTGAACAGTTTTTACCTCAGCCTCTCTTCCCTACCTGTTATTCTCTGAACATCAGTCTAATGTTCCATTCAGTGGGGCTCTTAGGAGTCAGTCCAACTCAAAAATCAATACTATAACAACACACTTTTAAAGAAGTGTTCTTCCGTCTTATTAATCCACGTGGTCACCAAAAAGATGTGGGGACGAGTCACAGGAGATGGAAGCATTTAAAGAAACACTTAATGACTCCTAGGCCTTCTTCAGGGGATCAGCCTGGAGACTCATACCTATCTGGTCATCTCAGACTGTGTAAAGAGCCTCCAAATTATGATGATCAGCTTCCTGTGAGCCTCAGGATGGTTTGGATGTTGACACATATGAACTTGCTAGTGTTCAGACTCATAGACCAGAATTGGCATACCCTTGCTCCTTGCCATGTTTCTGTCATTTTTCAACCCTAGAAAACTCTTATCCACTTTTCTATGCTCCTCTTCTGGACCCCCAAGTCATAGGTGCCAATAATATGTAGACCATTGATGCTTATGTATAAAATCAGATAAAATGCAATGTAATTACTAGATTTTCAAAGTTTGGCTCTTCTTATAGACAAGAACATCTGTGGTAAGTCCCATGAATTAGTCTTTCTCTACCTAGCACCCCAAAATGAATGATTGACGCATAGATGGTCCATATGAACTATGTATGTGTGTTTCTCTCTCTCTCTCTCTCTCTCTCTCTCTCTCTCTCTCTCTCTCTCTCTCTCTCTCTGTGTGTGTGTGTGTGTGTGTGTGTGTGTGTGTGTGTATTCTGTGTGTGTATGTATTTTTTTTGAAACAGGGCCTCTCTCTGGATCACTGGATAATCTGGAATTAACTCATTACATACAGAAAGTTGTACTTGAACAAGGAGTGATCCTCCTGCCTCAGCCTGCTTGATGCTGGTACTACAGAACTAAGCAACTGTGCCTGGAAATTATTGGACAACATATCTCCTTCCTTGGCTTGTATTTTCCTTTTTGGAAAGAAAGAAGCAGATTAGGAGAAAACAGAGTGGCAGAGAAGGTAAAAAGAGAAAAGTAAAATAAGCAGGAGAGAAATGTTTCAGTAAGGAAGGCTCCTGAGATAAGATGGCCAGCAGCACATATAGAAAGATGAAGGAGACCGCAGAAGCAGCCAAAGCAGGTGTCCATGACCACTTCTCTGACCCATCAATGTTGAAACACTTGTATGTTGGGTTTCTGCCCTACTACTCTCTCCCATATAGCTCCCAAGTAAACAACACAGAGATACCAGAATTTACTAACAAACTGCAAATCTAAACTGGGCAGGTTCTGAGACTGTTATAGCACAGCTAGGTACTAATAACCAGATAAATGTCCCATTATTTGCCAACTGGGTCTTGCTCTGTTTTATGTGCATCCTCAGTGCAAGCTTCGTTTAGCCACGTACTCGTGGTCCATCTTGCCTCATGCTGACCTTCTCCCCTCTGTCCTTCTTCTCATGGTCCTCTATATCAAGTCCTGCCTTCCACTCTCTCCTGCCCAATCACAGGCTTTAGCCTTTTATTGTCCAATCAGAGATTACTGGGAAGCAGTCTTTATAGCACATTGGTCCAAATAATGTCTGTGTCCAGAGTACAACCTGATCTTGAGGCACAGAACTCAGCATCTAAATACACATTGCACAAGACCAACCCAAACATAGTTATAAATGGCAGTGTGTTTCCTGGGTTTATGTCATTCTAGCACAATCAGAGACATTTTAGAAGACTGAATCTCAACTGAGAAAATGCCCTATCAGACTGTCCTTTGGGAAGCAACCATGTAGTGCATTTTCTTGATAAATGATTGGCTTGGAAGGGCTCAGGTCATGTGGGTGGTGCCCCTCCTGGGCTGGTGGTCCCAAGTGCTATATGAAGACAGCTGAACAAGGAAGAAAACAGCACTCATGCATGGCCTCAGTCCCCACATCCAGATTTCTCTTTTGGGTCCCCACTCTGACATCCCTGCATGATGGACTACGAGATGTAAGAGAAAATAAACACTTGCATCCCCGAGTTGCTTTCAAGCATAGTGACTTATCACATTAATTAGAGCAATAGAAGTGAGCTGTATTGTTATTACCTTATCACAAAGCCATGAAAATCTGTCTTAAACTTTTAAAATTTAACATGCATGCATTATTAAATACATTTAGAGGAGGAGAAAATGGTAAAACAACTAATGAGAAATGAACAATGATAAAAGCACTTTTAAATAGATGATAGACAAGTGTCTTACATATACACATAAACACGTGCATGCGCGCGCACATTCACACACCACACCTACACTACACTAAACTACACTACACACATGCCTTCTTTGGGATACTTTGATATACTTTTGAGATACTACTTAAAGCCAGCCCATGAAAATTATGAAAGATTTTGTTTGTCTGTTCATTTGTTTTGCTTTCTAAAGAATCATACTTGGAACTAGTAAGATCTTGAAGAAAGATCTTGGAAAAATTGCTTTCTAAATGAAAAGTGACCAAATTTACATTACTTTGTGTCAAGGAGTCAGAATCCTTTAATAATACTTATAGCTTTTGACCTAGACATTTCACTTCTAGGAATATACTCTGGCGGTAACTTGAAGGTATAAAATCTCAGTCAGAGAAACATTTATTGCAATGTCTCATTAGAATAGAAAAATTATTTCAGTAATCTGATCATCCATCAGTAAGGGGTGAGATGAGGAATTTCATATGATGCTGCAGCCTTGGGGCCTGTATGTTGGATGGCAGACAAAAGTTCAGCCCTCTGTATGGTTATAATTTTTATGACTTTGGTGAATAGATGCTGCTCAGAATTTAGCTGTCCTCTTGTTTACATACATTCCTAGTGATTTTCAACCTGCAAGGGCCAAGCAGAGGAACTGCTCAGGCCTCATGTGGACTGCATGCTCATGGTATTTATTATTTACCACTGAACAGGAAAGTCTATTGATCCCTACTGGCTCCCATCAATTTCATGTATAATGAGTGTTGAATGGCAAGGTTAAGTGTGGAATTTGTAATCTTAAATGAAGCAAACATAGGTATTTATTCAGATCTGGTCTACTGGCCCAATCACTTACTAATAATAGCACTTACACACAATAATGCCATGAAAATGATGACATCTTATTTCATAATAATTCATTTCAAAATGGAGTGATTCCCTGATATTACGCGAGACTCGTTTAAACCAAAACTATCTTTCTTTGTTACTTCATTCTTTCCTAGTCCTAGTAATTCCTACAATGTGCATCATATCTTTCTGCCTTTCTACAAACAGTTCTGCACAAACATTCATCTGTGATAATTTATGAAAGCCAGAGTCTCCAAACATCCCAGAGGCCACTGTCAGTGATGATGTCATCCGTCTTAACCTTAAAGGGCACCTCCACCCCCTTCCCCTGCCGACTTCCTGAGCCAATGGCCATACTTTTCAGAAAGTATCACAGGCTGAAACTGGCTGTCTGACCTATTGGGTAACGGATGCCTGGAAAATTAGGTCACTGTACTAGAATGTCTGTCTTGGGGGTTTTAAGAAATCACAGAGAAGAATAGAGATCACTCCAGCCCTGCCAGCTTTGAAAACAAACAGTGCCTCCTAAGTCACCAGGAAGGAGCATGGTAGCCTTGAACTCTGTACTATCTCCCTCCTCTCTGTTGTTTTACTGCTTCAGAAATCACTAGCACCTGATAGCGGTTTCAATGCTCACCCAACGGGAAGGGGCAGTTCCTGAGTCAGGTTTCTGTGAGACAGGAAAACAAGCACGACTGACTGAACTTCGGGGGCTTGCAAAGTATGGGAAGGAAGCCCAGCACCTTAAGAGATAGAATTGTCAATCAAGACTTCACCATGGAAATTACATGAAACAGAACTTCCAAGATGAGTCCTTCTGTAAAATAATTAGATGAGCTACATCCTCCCGTCCTCATTCAGGAACTGGCAGCTTTAACAAACACTTGCAGGCAGACCCTTACTGTCATAAAGCAACAAAAGAGAAGGCGGGACCTACCTGCATTCCAACTAACTCTAAGGAAGCTGAGATCTGGAGGCGAGTTTAAGAGCAGCTGAACTACATAGGGAAACAGGACCTCAAAAATAAACATATCAGTATAAAAAGGAAGCATTTATATCATTTACAGTTGACTCTATTAATGGACTTGGAAACAGAAAGTTCAAAATTCAGTGTGCATTCAAATACCAGTTCTCATATAGGATGTCCTGATAATATTTGAAAATGTATGACACACATTTGTTTGATTGGTATGTCTCAAGTCGTGGGTTTTCTTTTTTCTTCTTCTTCTTTTTTTTTTTTTTAATAGCAATGCAGGCAAAATGCACATTAATTTGTATTATTAGTTTGGTTTACCAGTATGTGTTTTAAAATCTCCATTCTAGTTCCCCTTTAAATATGCCACACTTTTAATGTGCTACAAATACTTTGATACATATGGTGAAAATAGATTGTAACAAATGATGAATAACATTTTGGTAAAGAGAGAGACAGAGAGACAAACAGAGAGAGAGGCAGAGGCACAGAGAGAAAGACACACACACACACTGAGAGAGGGGGGAGAGTGAGAGGGGGAGGGGGGACAGAGACAGAGACAGAGAAAGAGAAAGAGGAAGAGAAAGAGAAAGAGACACGGAGAGAAAGAGAAAGAGACACAGAAAGAAAGAAAACTAACAAGTAACTAGAAAGCAAAATAAGAGCAGCAAGTGAAAGCTAAAAGGAGAGGAGGGTAAATGTCACCCAGGCAACCTAAAGAGGATGCTGGGGATAAAAGAGGAACGTTTTGGGTAGACTGGAATAAGAAGAGGTCATTTCAGGTAGAGGAAATCCATGCCCTAGAGCTTAGAAGCATGAAATAGCTTTGAGTAGTCAGACCCTATGAGGGATGAAACAGAGAGTACAAAGACAGCCTGGAGCCCTATGAACTTCTAAAGTCAAAGAGCTATAAAGTGTGGAGAGGAGACAGGACTTATCCTGAGGGTGGTGGAAAGCTAATTAAACGTTTTCCCTAACATTTTAGGACCATGGACCAGGCAAGAGGGGATGGAAATTTCAGAGGGACAGAGGTCAGTAGGGTACCATGGCAACAAGAGGGAAGGGAGGTGGCGATGTCCAGACATAAAAGGATAAGAGGCATGTATAGAATGACACCATCCAGTAAAGCTATGGTCAGACTCAGGCTGGAGATACAGCTCAGCGATAAAGTGTTCGCATTGCATGCATGTACATGGGTCTTCTTTCCATGCACATGCCCAGAAAGAAAAAAAATGGGCATTTTTAAAAAGGCATTTTAAAATAGGAATTACGATCCAATTCATTTAAGTAATTCTGAGTCTCCTAGTTGTCAGACTGCAAAAGTAACACTAAACATGTGTCATTAACTTTGACAATATAGCAAAATATATAGAAATATCTCGATACGAAATTAAAGATTATTAGAACTGTTCTATTCTTTTTGATAAGCCTGTGTGATTTTTCTATCCATCTGAATTTTGACTCACCATATTTTTATTTATTTATTTATTTATTTATTAGATATTTTCTTTATATACATTTCAACTGTCCCTATACCCTCCCCTACCCTGCTCCCCTACCCACCCACTCCCACTTCTTGGCCCTGGCATTCCCCTGTACTGGGGCATATAAAGTTTGTAATACCAAAGGGCCTCTCTTCCCAGTGATGGCCAACTAGGCCATCTTCTGCTACATATGCAGCTAGAGTTATGAGCTCTGGGGGTACTGGTTAGTTCATATTGTTGTTCCACCTATAGGGTTGCAGACCCCTTCAGCTCCTTGGGTGCTTTCTCTAGCTTCTCCATGGGGGCCCTGTGTTCCATCTTATAGATGAGTGGACTCACCATATTTTTAGTGTTCATATGCCACACGGATTAATGTCTGCTGGTGTGAGGACTTATAAAATAGAATCTGCGGTCAGCTAGATAAACAATGGAAGAGAAATAGCTAGCTGAGACAGAATACACTAGATATTGCTAGTTAAATGGATAAATGATTAGATGGCTGGATGAGTAGGTGGGTGGGTGGGTGGGTGGATTCATGGGTAGATGGGTAAGAGGGTGGATGGATGGATGGATAGATGGATGGATGGATGGATGGATGGATGGATGGATGGATGGATGGATCAGTAAATGGATGAATGGATAGGCAGGTAGGTTGGTAAGTGAATGGATGGTTGGATGGCAGGGTGCATGAATGTGTAGGCAGGTGGATAGATAGGTAGATAGATGGATACTTGTAGCATGCATAGTGAAATCATTCACTAAAAATTTTTGACTGGAAGTAAAGCTTTGGAACAACCACAGTTAGGTGATAAACATGTGATGCCGATTGAGAACACACATGTAAACAAGAAAACTCAGAAGAAACCAAAGTTACTTAGGGTGGTAATTCAGAAGAGTATCAGGCTAAGGAAATCAGCGTGAAGTAGGAAAAAAAAAACAAAAGGACAAAATAAAAAATTCAAACACAAGAGAAATGTGTTAGTCATCTTCCCATCATTGTGGCAAATATCTAGGGCAACTTCCAGGAGCTAAGTTTATGTATTATCAAAGAAGCAGGGACAGTTCCTGTAAGATGCTGCTCATTATATTAAATGATCTCTTTATTTTCTGAACCCAATGATTTCCCTTGTCAAGTAGAAAATAAATCTTACAAGAAGTTTTCCTCCCTCACCCTGCAGTCATTTCTTAGTCACAGAGTTATTTAGTAGAATGGGATAAAGGCAAAGGGGATGGAAAGGAAGACACCCAGCCATGTGGATACTGTAAACTACACATTGTTTATCTGGCCTGACTCTCTGCTATGTTTGTCCCTTTATTCTGTATCTACTGAGATTTCTATACACCTACTATATCCTGGCTACAGCCTCTCGTGGAGAATTCTCAAGAAGTGTTCCCTTGGCTCAAGTTCCATTCAACTTAGACATTTTCCTGCACTTTCAGAATCCATATCATTTATAAGAACACAGCTAAGGCCAATCCTTCTCATAGGCCAGTGGTACCACAGGAAGTTTGCCTAGACACAACACTCTCCTAGTTCACTTTTATTTCCATTAACTTTTTTTACTGATCATACAAATATTGGGAATTAGTAGGTACAAAAGCCAATTTCTTCCTATTCTTGGGCCTAAACATTTGGGAGCTCTCGACCTCCCCAATTTCTAAGTTTGCTTCAAACCACCACAAGCTTGATCATTTACAACTCTCATTCCTTAGGTCCGTAGGAATCCTAGATACAATGGCCATTGACATGCCTATGGCTATGGTATAAAATGTTCAAATGCACATCCTTGAAAGAATTATGACCTCAGAAGCTCTTTTTGTAACCTTCAGTACCTATCTCTTGGGTTTGTAAGTGTCTTGGCTTCCACAGTAACAGACACATGAACAGGCTTGGGATCAATAGAGTCTTTCTGAGAGAGAAGAGGAGGCTATGAATGCAGCTAAAAGAGTATCAGATAGTGTCAAGGTGAGTACAAAAGAGTGTACAGAGGAGAAATATACTCCTAAATACAGCAATGAATTGTCTTCCTAGAGCAGGCACCATCAATGACATTGTAGTTTAAAAAAATCCAGTGAAATAGAATATCCTTTAAGACTTATGACATTAAAAGCAAAACATACACTACATACAATAATATGTACAGAAATGGGTGTTGTATACTTCTAAAGTATATGCCTATACATTAAAATCATATACAGTATAACAGCGATCAACTCCCGTTGTTGAATTCACAATTCCTCCTTTTCTTTTCCATTCTCTATTCCTTCATCTTCCTTCCATAACTATTCTGTTTTTATATTTCATGTACTAAAGACATATATCCTTGCGGTAAGAATACCCTCAGATATTTTTTCATGGCCACAGAGAATTAGAGTACAATATGAGTTACATAACTAGGAGACTCAAGGAGAAAGAGGAAGGTGGTTATAGTGGGAGAAATGCCTTCACATTTAGAGCTGAGAGAACAGAACTGGTGTAGAAGAAAATGCTGGATATTTGACAGGACAGAGGACAAAGGTTAAGAGATAAGACCTACAAACAAGATCTTAAGTATGGGCAGATGCAAGCATCTACAGAAGAGTAGCAACAAGTCCTTGGATAGGATGGGAACGGTATGTAAACCTGCATCTTCCTGGATACAGAGGCTAGTCTCTGCAGAAGATCTGAGACCGAGAGCCACCAGAGCTGTTGTGAGACTGGAGCAAGAGACACATTGCTACAACACTGACATGGGCAGTGCACTTTTCCAAGGTAGTTTTCTTTGGCTATGCACAGGAACCTGGAAACGGATGTAGAGACAAGTTCAAAGTGCACATTTTCAGGACTCACATAGGCAAGAGGAGTGGGGGGGGGAGGGAAGAAAAAAAGGAGGGGGAGAGAGAGAGAGAGCATTGCATTTACCTCAGTGCCTCATCATCCCACATAACAGCCAAATAGTATACATGAAACCTTTGCAGAGAAGTGCCAAGAAGCACAAGAACTTAAAAGCATTTGCGTCTCCCTTTTTAATCACTGAGATCAAATCTCTCTAGAATCATTTAAGTGACCCATAAATAACTAGGCCCCTTTTGTACATGATTGTCTCTGGGCAGCATATGCTATTCTAAGAAAACGGCCATCCTTTCTAGGAATTTCGGACCTCGGAGAGGTCTATAAAATAGTAATTGCAGTGCGCTGGCTTCCCATTGTTCACAGGACTCTTTCCCTCTCAGCAGCAAAGGAAATCCTTCAGGTCTGGCTTTGACCTTCCTAATCACAATGAGCAATGCCTTCCTCTGCAGGGGATGCTCTCGAGGCTTCCCCATGCTTTCCTGGAGCCTGTTGATATGAACTATCCACTATCATTGTCCTTCAGAGATCCTGCCTTCTGATGGAGACATCTTTCAAAATAGGACAGTGAAGTCCAGAATCTGCCTAATTCTTTAGTTTATCCACTTCTCTTTTCTTAAATCTTAAAGCCACTGGAAAAACAGCTCTAGTCAAAAGGAATATATATACCCAGCATCTTACATCATTATCCAGCTGCAGGCAGATAGCACAGCACCTTCAACATGTACAGAGGTCTAGATGACACAGCAATGCTTTATAGATAGAAACATATGAATCAGGCTCAGATTCACAATAGACTTTAATTTTGTCTCATACATGCCATGCCCTTTAAGATACTGTCTCTGAAACATATTATTTTAAATCACTGATGACATAGGCCATTCTTCCTATAGTCAATGATTTTCCTATTGTAAAGACTAGTCATCAAACTGCATGGTCTGCACTGAAGAAGTGGCAATTCTATCATGGTGATGTGGCCAGTCTGTTTAAATAATAAATACTGTTTCTCCCTGGTAAACTCTGGATGCCAGATGATCAGCTGCATTTTTGTTGCTCATGAATGGCATCGAGTGCAGCCTGTGTGTGTCTGCTTATGCAGAACTTCTTTGGTGCCTTCCTACTCCAACCTTCCAGTCCCAACACAAGCCCACTGGTTGCCTGTTTCCTATGACCACTCCCTTTTATAGACAGTTCCTTTTTTCCTTTTTCCATGGTCATGTGTGTATCTGACATGTATGTGCATGAATGTATATGCATGTTTGCATCTGCATGGATGCATGTGGAGGCCTGAAGTTGAAGTCAGAAATTACTGAGGAGGGGTTTCCCAATCGAACCCAGAGTTTGCTGGTATGGTGACACTTGATATCCAGTATGCTCCAGTGATCCTCTATCTCTGCCTATAAAAGCTTACATTATAGAGAGGCCACCTTGTCCCTCCCACCAGCATCCATGTGACCTCTGGGGATTTGTACTCTTGTCCTCATGCTTGTGTGGAGAGGACTTTAGCTACCGAGCCATCTCACCAACCACTGCTATGAACAATTTATTCTAAGAATTCTCTGCAGTTCTGTTGGAACTCTACCCTGTTGACAAGAGTCTGGGGAAGCATAAACGAAGACGATATCACCAAGGACACAAAACTCCTAACTACAATTAAGACATTGCCGTCTTGAAAACTGTTAAGGGAGGAGATGAAATCTTCCTAGCCTCTAAAATGACAACTGTGTGAAATAGTGAAAAACATTTTTCATAACTTTCTAAAGTTTTAATTTCATCTGTATGAGTGTTTGGCTGATGGTAGCACCTCTGCCCCTGGCCTGGTATGAACAGAGTTAAGAAGAAAGTCTCCGGTCCTTTAGAGATAGAATTACAGAAGGATGTAGGTGCTGGGTATCAAATTTGGATCCACCCAGTGCTCTTGCCAGAAAGAGCTGCCTTTCTAATACCCGGTGGTACACTTGTTAATTAGCTCAATTCTTTATTTCCAGGATGTATTTTCAGAACATGTACAGAATAATTACATGCAATTTTATCTGTCAATTAAAATAAATGAATAAAAAGGAAGAGAAACAAAATGCCAAGAGCTGTTAACCATCCCATTAGGGTGAACTACATTTCTGTAGAGCATCACCCTGTCTGAGGCATCCAGTTCTGCAGACCAGACTCAACGTTTTTGTCCATTTGAGTCACACCGAGTCTGTTTGAGTCTGGAATGAATCACATTATCCTATGCTTCTGGCATAGATCCATCGCTGCACTACACAGAACTGAAGCAGTTCCACTAAGCAGTTGTATTGTCACATATTTAAGGAACAATTTTTAAACAATTGGCCCAACAGAATAACTCTACATGCATTTATGAAATATCTATTTTACTACATGCCCACTGTGCATGTTCTCTGTCTCTCTGTCTCTGATCTGTCTCTCTGTGCCTCTGTCTCTGTGCATTTCTCTCTCTCTCTTTCTCTCTCTCTCTCCCTCTCCCTCTCCCTCTCCCTCTCCCTCTCCCTCTCCCTCTCCCTCCCTCCCTCCCTCTCTCTCTCTCTCTCTCTCTCTCTCTCTCTCTCTCTCTCTCTCTCTCTCTCTCTCCCTCTCTCTCTGTATTATATATACCTGTTCCTGTGTGTTTGCATGTATGTGTATGGAGTTCAAAGAATATCAGGTATCTATATTCATCAGTGTTCAGCTTACTTTGGAGACAGGGTCTCTCACTGGCTTGTAACTCACTGAATGGCTAAAGTATCTAGCCAATGAGCTGTAGAGACCCTTTTTATCTCTGTCTCCCTAGTGTTGAAATTAAAGGCAGATTCCTCTCTTGAGCAACTTTGTTTACCTGCCTTGGTATTGTTTGGTGCCAGGAGTCTTGAATCTCTTTGTTCTCACCTGATTGCAGGATAAGGAAGCCAAATGCTTTACTTTTTGTGGTCCCCTCATCCCTCTGCACCTGGTTTTGAACACCTGACATGTATAAAACACAAGGTTAACATGGATTTTATGTGTCCTTTGGGTAAACAAAAAGTAAACCTGAGCTCCAGGCATGGCATGTACCATGATTTTCTTGGTCATAACGTTTTCATAGTGAGAGCAGGTGGCATCCACAGAGACCCAGCACCAATGAGCCCATTCCATGTGTCTTTCCTAGTCAAAAGTTTTCTATGATGAAACCACGTCAGAGAATTTGGGTGCAACACCCTTTTCTGAATTCAAATGGACTTCTTATGCAATTCAGTGGCTTTCTAATGTACAGGTGTATGTCTGCCATAATTACAGTTATAGCTTTTTAAATATGGTAATAAGACTTCCTGCTGTCTTTTTGACTGTTTTCTGTTTCCAGTTTTGCATGTTTGGGGCATTATACAGAAGCTAAAATACATGACACCTGCTCTTTGGCAACTGACTTATTTAACTTAGCAGAGCATTTAATTTGCAATGGGCGAGACTAAGTACCTAGGATTTTATGTTGTTGCTGATTAACTAGATTTCATGAAAACAGCATGCATTGTTTAGTATTTAATGGACAAGATTTTCCACTTTCCAGTTTTATAAATGATGCAGCTATAAATATGCTTTATCATGCTTTTGCAAGAACACATGTTTTATTCCTCTTGGACAAAAGATGATAGTTGAGAATCCTAAGTCCTATGATGCATCTAACTTTTCTTCATCGAGACACCACGAATCATTTCCTAGAATGACTGTGCCATGTGACTCTCTCACAGGCAAAATATCCGAGTTCTCACTATTTCTCTACCCTCTGCCATGAGCATTCTGCTTTAGTTTGCCCCTGTCCTGATGAGATAAGTTCTCCCCATAGTTTAAGATATTACCAGTGAGTTACGATATGCAGGCTCTTTTCATGGCTACTAACAGACCCTCTTTGATGAGATGTTTCAATTTAGTTGGTTTCTTTTTTCATGTAAATGGTTGTAGTGGCTCTATTTGTACATGGATGGCAATGGAAAAGTTACAGACCAACTCTGAAAACAGAAAAGGACTTAATAAGTTCATTGTGAGCACAGCAGTAAATACATTTTAGGTAATTGCTGTTTCATTTTATAGTGTGTGTGTGTAAATGCTTTTACTAACGTGAAGGTTTTCCATTAATTAAATTGAGTTTCTATTGGCAGGGTCAACTTTGTCAACTTTTTAAAAACTTTTCCTAGGCTATCACCCCCTCCCCTCCCTTACCCCTCATACTTCTGAACACCAGAGAATGCTGTTAAAATGTTGAGAAGGCATGAGAAAGGTTTACACAAATGAGAAAGGCAAACCTACTTGCCTGAGGTGAGGTGAATAAATGGGGTTCTCATGGGTGCTGAGAAATGAGATGAAGTGCTTGGGACAGATTAAAAGTAGAAGGTATGACCGCTAATCTTGTTTGGGAGGAAGAAAAACTTTAGAGTAGCCTTTAGAGTAGGGCTAACAAAATGTGTCTGTAAGGTGACCTTGTTTTTATTTACTCTTGTCATACAACCATACAAAATTGTTGAGGATGGAAAGCAAAGCATTCACAACTAGTAACCACGTACATATGATTATATAGTCAAATTATTAACAATCTGGGATTTTATAAGGAGGTGATTTCCATGTTGTTTTCTCTTAACAAAAATATATTTTAAAATCCAAGGAGCTGAATGGGTCTGCAGCCCTATAGGTGGAACAACAATATGAACTAACCAGTATCCCCAGAGCTCATATCTCTAGCTGAATATGTAGCAGAAGATGGCCTACTCAGCCATCATTGGGAAGAGAGGCCCCTTAGTCTTGCAAACTTTATATGCCCTAGTACAGGGGAACGCCAGGGCCAAGACGTAGGAGTGGGTGGGTAGGGGAGTAGGGTGGGGGCAGGGTATAGGGGACTTTTGGGATATCATTTGAAATGTAAATGAAGAAAATATCTAATAAAAAATTACAAAAAAGACCAATTCCATCAGTAAACAAGGAAATAATTTTTATCTTTCTCAACTTATTTTGTGGATCGTCCCTATTAAGAGGATCCCTCCAATCCTTCTGTCTTCCCTTTATTCATAAGAAGAATCTCAGCCATCTTGGTTCCTGGATCCCTCTGAGACTAGTCTGCACAGGGGAGAGTGTGGACTACAGAAGCTAACAGCTTCTGGGACAGGCAGAAGCCACACAACTTCTGAGGCAGACCCCGTTTTAGGCTCCAGACATCTGGACACATTTCCTGCCAGAGGAGAGGTGTCCACCCCGCCTGGGAGGGCTTTGCTGGAGCACCTGGGGGAGACATCTTGGTTCCCAGATCCCTCTGAGGCTAGTCTGCGCAGGTGAGAGTGTGGACTACAGAAGCTAACAATTTCTGGGACAGGCCAAAGTGACACAGCTTCTGGGACAGTCCCTGTTTTGGGCCTTCATCTTCTGCCAGGAGGCAGGTCCGAACACCAGATATCTGTGCACCTTCCCTGCAAGAGGAGAGCTTGCCTGCAGAGAGTGCTCTGACCACTGAAACTCAGGGGAGATCTAGACTCCCAGGTCTGCTGATAGAGGCTAACAGAATCACGAGAGGAACAAGCTCTAACCAGAGACAACTATAACAACTAACTCCAGAGATTACCAGATGGTGAAAGGCAAACATAAGAATCTTACTAACAGAAACCAAGACCACTCACCATCATCAGAACCCAGCACTCCCACCTCAGCTAGCCCTGGGCACCCCAACACACCCAAAAAGCTAGACCCGGATTTAAAAGCTTATCTCATGATGATGGTAGAGGACATCAAGAAGGACTTTAATAACTCACTTAAAGAAGTACAGGAGAACACTGCTAAAGAGTCACAAGTCCTTAAAAACAGAAAAACACATACAAGCAGGTGATGGAAATGAACAAACCCATACTAGACCTAAAAAGAAAAGTAGACACAATAAAGAAAACCCAAAGTGAGGCAACGCTGGAGATAGAAACCCTAGGGAAGAAATCTGGAACCATAGATGTGAGCAGCAGCAACAGAATACAGGAGATGGAAGAGAGAATCTCAGGTGCAGAAGATTCCATAGAGAACATCAGCACAGCAATCAAAGAAAATGCAAAATGCAAAAAGATCCTAACTTAAAACATCCAGGAAATCCAGGACACAATGAGAACACCAAACCTATGGATAATAGGAGTAGATGAAAATGAAGATTTTCTTTTTTTTGGTTTTTGGTTTTTGGTTTTGGTTTTTTTTTTTTTTTTGGTTTTTGATTTTTGTTTTTTTGAGACAGGGTTTCTCTGTGCAGTCCTGGCTATCCTGGAACTCACTCTGTAGACCAGGCTGTCCTTGAACTCAGAAATCCACCTGCCTCTGCCTCCCAAGTTCTGGGATTAAAGGCATGCACTACCACTGCCACATAAAGGGCCAGCGAATATCTTCAACAAAATTATAGAAGAAAACTTCCCAAACCTAAAGAAAGAGATGCCCATGAACATACAAGAAGCCTAAGAACTCCAAATAGACTGGACCAGAAAAGAAATTCCTCCTGAAACATAATAATCAGAACAACAAATACACTAAGTAGAGATAGAATATGAAAAGCAGTGAGGGAAAAAGGTCAAATAACATATAAAGGCCTATCAGAATAACACCCGACTTTTCACCAGAGAGTATGAAAGCCAGAAGATCCTGGACAGATGTTATACAGACACTAAGAGAATACAAATGCCAGCCCAGGCTACTATACACAGCCAAATTTTCCATAGATGGAGAAACCAAAGTATTCCATGACAAAACCAAATTCACACATTATCTTTCCACAAATCCAGCCCTTCAAAGGATAATAATAGAAAAAAAAAACCAATACAAGGACAGAAACCACACCCTAGAAAAAGCAAGAAGGTAATCCTTCAACAAACCTAAAAGAAGACAGGCACAAGAACAGAATGCCAAATCTAACAACAAAAATAATAGAAAGTAACAATTACTTTTCCTTAATATCTCTTAATATCAATGGACTCAATTCCCCAATAAAAAGACATAGACTAACAGACTGGCTACACAAACAGGACCCAACATCCTGCTGCTTACAGGAAACCCATCTCAGTGAAAAAGACAGATACTACCTCAGAATGAAAGGTTGGAAAACAATTTTCCAAGCAAATGGTCTGAAGAAACAAGTGGAGTAGCCATTCTAATATCAAATAAAATCGACTTCCAACCCAAAGTTATCAAAAAAGACAAGGAGGGCCACTTCATACCCATCAAAGGTAAAATCTACCAAGAGGAACAATTAATTCTGAATATCTATGATCCAAATGCAAGAGCAGCCACATTCATTAAAGAAACTTTAATAAAGCTCAAAGCACACATTGCACCTCACACAATAATAGTGAGAGACTTCAACACACCACTTTCATCAATGGACAGATCGTGGAAACAGAAACTAAATAGGGGCACAGTGAAACTAACAGAAGTTATGAAACAAATGGATTTAACAGATATCTACAGTACATTTTATCCTAAAACAAAAGGATATACCTTCTTCTAAGCACCTCATGGTACCTTCTCCAAAACTGACCATATAATTGGTCACAAAACAGGCTTCAACAGATACAAAAATATTTAAATTGTTCCATGCATCCTATAAGATCACCATGGACTAAGGCTGATCTTCAATAGCAACATAAATAACGGAAAGCCAACATTCACGTGGAAACTGAACAATGCTCTTCTCAATGATACCTTGGTCAAGGAAGGAATAAAAAAAGAAATTAAAAACCTTTTAGAGTTTAATGAAAATGAAGCCACAACATACCCAAACTTATGGGACACAATGAAAGCATTTCTAAGAGGAAAACTCATAGCTCTGCGTGCCTGCAAAAACAAACTAGAGAGAGCACACACTAGCAGCTTGAAAGCAAACCTAAAAGCTCTAGAACAAAAAGAAGCAAATTCACCCAAGAGGAGTAAACTGCAGGAAATCAACCAAGTGGAAACAAGAAGAACTATTCAAAGAACCAACCAAACAAGGAGCTGGTTTTTTGAGAAAATCAACAAGATAGATAAACCCTTAGCCAGATTCACTAAAGGGCACAGGGACAGTATCCTAATTAACAAAATCAGAAATGAAAAGGGGGACATAACGACAGATCCTTAAGAAATCCAAAACACCATCAGATCCTTCTACAAAAGGCTATACTCAACAAAACTGGAAAACCTGGATTTAATGGACAAATTTCTAGACAGATACCAGGTACCAAAGTGAAATCAGCATCAGGTTAATGATCTAAACAGTCCTATATCCCCTAAAGAAATAGAAGCAGTCATTAATAGTCTCCCAGCCCAAAAAAGCCCAGGACCAGATGGGTTTAGTGCAGAGTTCTATCAGACCTTCAAAGAAGATCTAATTCCAGTTCTTCACAAACTATTTCACAAAATAGAATCTGAAGGTACTCTACCCAATTCATTCTATGAAACCACAATTACTCTGATACCTAAACCACAGAAAGACCCAACAAAGATAGAGAACTTCAGACCAATTTCCCATATGAATATCGATGCAAAAATACTCAATAAAATTCTCACTAACAGAATCCAAGAACACATCAAAACAATCATCCATCCTGATCAAGTAGGTTTCATTCCAGGGATGCAGGGATGGTTTAATATACAGAAATCCATCAATGTAATCCACTATATAAACAAACTCAAAGACAAAAAAACACATAATCATCTCGTTAGATGCTGAGAAAGCATTTGACAAAATCCAACACCCATTCATGATAAAAGTCTTGGAAAGATCAGGAATTTGAGGCCTATACCTAAACATGATAAAAGCAATCTACAGCAAACCAGTAGCCAACATGAAAGTAAATGGTGAGAAAATGAAAGCAGTCCCACTAAATTCAGGGACTACACAAGGCTGCCCACTTTCTCTCTCCCTATTCAACATTGTACTTGAAGTCCTAGCCAGAGCAATTTGAGAACAAAAGGAGATCAAGGGGATACAAATTGGAAAAGAAGAAGTCAAAATATCACTTTTTGCAGATGTATATATAAGTATAGTATATATAAGTGACCCTAAAAATTCCACCAGAGAACTCCTAAACCTGATAAACAGCTTCAGTGAAGTAGCTGGATATAAAATTAACTCAAACAAGTCAATGGCCTTTCTCTACATAAAGGATAAAAACAGGCTGAGAAAGAAATTAGGGAAACAACACCCTTCTCAATAGTCACAAATAATATAAAATACCTTGGCGTGACTCTAACTAAGGAAGTGAAAGATCTGTATGATAAGAACTTCAAGTCTCTGAAGAAAGAAATTAAAGAAGATCTCAGAAGATGGAAATATCTCCCATGCTCATGGATTGGCAGGATCAACATTGTAAAAATGGCTATCTTGCCAAAAGCAATTTACTGAATCTTTCAATGCAATCCCCATCAAAATTCCAACTTAATTCTTCAACGAATTAGAAAGGGCAATCTGCAAATTCATCTGGAATAACAAAAAACATAGGATAGCAAAAACTCTTCTCAAGGATAAAAGAACTTCTGGTGGAATCACCATGCCTGATCTAAAGCTTTACTACAGAGCAATTGTGATAAAAACTGCATGGTACTGGTATAGTGACACACAAGTAGACCAATGGAATAGAATTGAAGACCCAGAAATGAATCCACACACCCATGGTCACTTGATCTTTGACAAGGGAGCTAAAGCCATCCAGTGGGAAAAAAGACAGCATTTTCAACAAATGGTGCTGGCACAACTGGCAGTTTTTATGTAGAAGAATTCGAATTAATCCATTCTTATCTCCTTGTACCAAGGTCAAATCTAAGTGGGTCAAGGAACTCCACACAAAACTAGAGACAGTGAAACTTATAGAAGAGAAAGTGGGGAAAAGCTTCGAAGATATGGACACAGGGGAAAAATTCCAGAGTAGAACTGCAATGGCTTGTGCTATAAGATCAAGAATTGACAAAGGGGACCTCATAAAATTGCAAAGCTTCTGTAAGGCAAAAGACACTGCCAATAAGACAAAAAGGCCACCAACAGATTGGGAAAGGATCTTTACATATCCCAAATCGGATAGGGGACTAATATCCAATATATATAAAGAACTCAAGAAGGTGGGCTCCAGAAAATCAAATAACCCCATTAAAAATGGGGCTCAGAGCTAAACAAAGAATTCTCACCTGAGGAATACTGAATGGCTGAGAAACACCTGAAAAAAGGTTCAGCATCCTTAATCATCAGGGAAATGCAAATCAAAACAACCCCGAGATTCCACCTCACACCAGTCAGAATGGCTAAGATCAAAAATTCAGGAGACAGCAGATACTGGTGAGGATGTGGAGAAAGAGGAACACTTCCCCATTGTTGGTGGGATTGCAAGCTTGTACAACCACTCTGGCAATCAGTCTGGTGGTTCCTCAGAAAATTGGACATAGTACTACTGGAGGATCCCGCAATACCTCTCCTGGGTATATATCCAGAAGATGTTCCAACTGGTAAGAAGAACACATGCTTACTATGTTCATAGCATCCTTATTTATGATAGCCAGAAGCTGGAAAGAATCCAGATGCCCCTCAACAGAGGAATGGATACAAAAAAATGTGGTACATTTACACAATGGAATACTACTCAGCTATTAAAAAGAATGAATTTATGAAATTCCTAGGCCAATGGATGGACCTGGCCGGCATCATCCTGAGTGAGGTAACCCAACCACAAAAGAACTCACATGATATGTACTCACTGATAAGTGGATATTAGCCTAGAAACTTAGAATACCCAAGATACAAGATACAATTTGCAAAACACATGAAACTGAAGAAGAACAAAGACCAAAGTATGGACACTTTGCCCCTTCTTACTATTGGGAACAAAACACCCATGGAAGGAGTTACAGAGACAAAGTTTGGAGCTGACATGAAAGGATGGACTATCTAGAGACTGCCATAACCAGGGATCCATCCCATAATCAGCCTCCAAATGCTGACACCATTGCATACACTAGCAAGATTTTGCTGAAAGGACCCTGATAAAGCTGTCTCTTGTGAGGCTATGCAGGGGCCTTGCAAACACAGAAGTGGATGCTCACAGTCAGCTATTGGATGGATCACAGGGCCACCAATGGAGGAGCTAGAGAAAGTACCCAAGGAGCTAAAGGGATCTGCAACTCTATTGGTGGAACAACAATATGAACCCCCCACCCCCAGAGCTAGTGTCTTTAGCTGCATATGTAGCAGAAGATGGCCTAGTTGGCCTTCATTGGAAAGAGAGGCCCACTGGTCTTGTAATCTTTATACGCCTCAGTACAGGAGAATGCCAGAGCCAAGAAATGGAAGTGGGTGGGTAGGGGAGTGGGGCGTGGGAGGGTCTGGGGGACTTTTGGGATAGCATTGGAAATGTAAATGAGGAAAATAACTAATAAAAAATTGATATTGGCTAAAAAAAGAAGAGTCTCCATGAGTAACCACAGATTCTGTAACATGAGTTATTTCTCTGAATCATACAAAAGATTTCTCAGTTCATTTTCCTCTTACTATTATTGTGGATGTTGCTTGACTTTCTTATTAGATTTCCTAATGTGACACTGGGTTCAAATAATGATGTAAGATTGACTCAAATCAATTCCTTTCCCGTGACTAGTTGGTGAACTATCAGTTCATTCTGATGGGATGAAGGAAACTTATAATATGTATATACTCCTTGGATCATCTGACCTCAGTGTATGAAGATGCACCTAATCCTGTAGGGAGTTGATGTACCATGGAAGAGGGATGCTGGGGGCAGGGAGGTGGTGAGGGTTGGGTGGGTGGGTGGGTGGGTGGGTGGGAGAGCACCCCCTCAGAGGCAAGGGAGAAGAGAATGGAGTAAAGAACTCTGGGAAGGGGGACCAGGAAGGTGGTCAACATTAATAAATAAAATAATTTATTTACACACACACACACACACACACACACACACACACACACACACACACACACACACCTGTGGGAATAGGGGTATGTCTGACTCTTTTCCCTACTCAAAACACTTTTCCTCCTACTGGATGGCCTCATCTAGCCTTGATATGAAAGTTTATGCCTAGCCTTTTTTTTTAACCTATTCACTTTATATCCTCATCACTGTCCACCTCTATGTCACCCCTCCCACAATTCTTTCCCCCATCCTCTTCCCCTTCTCTGATTAGGTGGGAGGCCCCTCGGTATCCCTCCACCCTGACACATCAAGTCTCATTGAGGCTAGGTACATTCTCTCCCACTGAGACTAGACAAGGCAGCCCAGCTAGAAGAACATATCCAACATATATATAACAGCTTTTGGGATAACCCCAGCTCCAGTTGTTCAGGATCCACATGAAGACTAAGCTGTACTTCTGCTACATATAGGTGAGGAGGCCTAGGTCCAGCCCTTGTATGTTCTTTGGTTGGTAGTTCAGTTTCTGAGAGTCCCAGAATTCCAGTTTAGTTGACACTGTTTTTCTTCCTATGGAGTTCCTATCCCCTTAGGGCCCATAATCCTTTCTCCTATTATTCCATGAGAGTCCCCAAGCTCCATCCACTGCTTGACTGTGGGTCTTTGCATCTGTCTGAGTCAGCTGCTGGGTGGAGGCTCTCAGGGGGCAGCCATGCTAGGCTCCTGCCTACAAGCATAACAGACTATCATTAATAGTGTCAGAGATTGGTGCTTGACCATGGGATGAGTCTCAAATTGAGCCAGTTATTGGTTGGCCATTCCCTCAGTCTCTGTTCCACCCCTCGTGCCTTCATTTCTCATAAACAGGATAAATTTTGAGTCAAAAGTTTTGTGGGTGTGTTGGTGTCCCTATCTCTCCACTGGGGTTCCTGCCGGAATAAAGGAGGTGACCTCTTCAGGTGCCATATCTCCAATGCTGTGGCTTGCAGCTAAGGTCACCTCCATTGATTCTTGGGTACATCATTTATCCTAGGTCTTTATCTTATCCTGCAGATGCTCCCTACCTCTGTCAGTTTCAGATTTCCAATCATTTTCTTGCTCATCTGGCCATCTCTCCTGCCCCTCCCATATCTGAACCCGAATTCCCCCATCCCCCTCCTCAGCCCCTCTCCCTCATAGTTCCCTTTCTCCATCTGCCTCTTAGGCTATTTTATTCCCCCTTCTAAGTGAGATTCAAGCATCCTCATTTGTACCTTCCTTCTTGTTTAACTTCTTTGTGTCTGTAGAGTGTAACTTGGTATCTGTATTGACATACTCATGAGGTTGGCAAAGGAAGAGGTGTAGAACTTTTTCCAATCTCTGTCTAATGAAACATTGTCCCTTAATGTGGGGAACTGAATGATAGATGGAAAAGACTCCATTCAATAATTTTTCTGTGGAATCTAGTGCTTTTCATTTTGTAATTCCTCTTAGTTGGTTTTTTTTTTAAAGATATGTGTGTACTAGGGAAACATATACTATGTTTTACAATTTCCACAATAACCCATTTCATTTAAAAGCCATTTCTATAACTTGATCAACAAATATTCTCACAGAGTACAGCTTATAAGTTAGTACATACCATGCATATCCCTTTCGGAGTGGGTTACCTCATTCAGGATAATATTCTCAAGATCTATCCATTTGCCAGCAAAGTTCATGATGTTTTTGCTTCTAATAGCTGAGTAGTATTCCATTGTGTAGATGTACCATATTTTCTCTATTTCTTTTTCAAATGAGGGTCATTTAGGATGTTTCCAGTTTCTGGCTATTATAAAATAAAGTGTCTTTGTGGGATGGTAGAGCATCTTTTGGGCATATGCCCAGGAATGATATAACAGTTCTACTTGAAGTAGAACTGTTCCCAATTTTCTGAGAAGATGTCAAATTAATTTCCAAAATAGTTGTACAAGTTTGCACTCCCATCAGCAATGGAGGAGTGTTCTCTTTGTTCCACATACTCACCAGCATGTGCTATCTCTTGAGTTTTTGATCTTAGCCATTCTGATGGGTGTAAGATGGAACCTCTGAGTCGTTTTGATTTGCATTTCCTGGATGACATTTTTAAAGAGCTTCTTGGCCATTCCAGATTATTGTAACTTTATATGCTGTATTTGGTTGATATCCCTGGGAGACCTGCTCTCTTCTGAAGGGAAGAAGAGCAGTGGATCTGGGGAACGGAAGGTACTGTGATGAGTGGAGAAAGGGAAGACTGCAGTTGGGATGTATTGTTGCATGAGATAAGAATACATAAAAAGAAAAAGAATAATATTAGAAATGTTTGGTTTGGGAAGAATATCAAAGTAACTTCACATAATGAATTCTATGATAATTTTAATGCCCTAAATTATTTTCAGTTATAAATGTAGTCAAAAAGGGGGAGGAGAAAGCACAGCTGTTAAGCTTGTGTGTGATTGCCTCTCTAATAACCAACCCATCCCTCAGCTGCACTCAGTGATAGTATTTGTTGACCAAGTTATGGAAATGGCTGTTAAATAAAAAATGGGTTATTCTGGAAATTGTAAACATAGTGTATGTTTCCCTAGTATACCAATATTTTTTTTGTGGTTTTTGGGTTTTGGGTTTTGGGTTTTTTTTGTTTGTTTGTTTGGTTTTTGTTTTGTTTTGTTTTTTGGTTTTTCGAGGCAGGGTTTCTCCGTACAGCCGTGGTTATCCTGGAACTCACTCTGTAGACCAGGCTGGCCTCGAACTCAGAAACCCTCCTGCCTCTGCCTCCCAAGTGCTGGGATTAAAGGCATGTGCCACCACTGCCTGGCGTATACCAATATCTTTAAAAAATAAACAACCAAGAGGAATCACTAAACCAAAAGCACTTTACTCCACAGAAAATATATTGAATGGAGTCCTTTCCATCTGTCATTCAGTTCCTCACATTATGGGACAATGTTTCATTAGGCAGAGATTGGACAAAATTCTGCACCTCTTTCTTTGCCAACCTCATTTCTACAGACTCAGTGGATAGCAACAGTGATGAAGTGATTCATTATACTCTCTGTATTATGCAGACTGAAAAGAAAACAGTGAGCAAATATCAGTCAGCATTTTTACTATGGTTTCCAATAACCATATGTTGTTTCTACATATCTACCCTACCCTGTATCAATTACTACATACTCACTAATAGATTGTAAAATGTTATAGATTATTCTTTCCATTGCCAAATGGTTAGTAGTAATTACCAACATGTGTTTCTCTTTCATACATGATATATGTATGTCTATAAAGCTCAGATTACCAAATGAGCCATTCTAGTACCCATTTATAAAATTCAGAATTTTGTTACATTAACATGCAGAAGAAGAGGTGACTAACTCTGAAAGCAAATGAATTTCAGTGCTACTTTGGTCTTGAATTCAATTTGCCTTCCTTTTTATGCCTGGCCCTGCTCTCTAATTATATAATTAGGATAGTGTTAAGGGGTCTATAATTGATATCAGAAAGAAAAGGAGAAAAATATAATAGACTGATCTGAACTTTGAGGTTTTACAACTGTTCTTTTAATCACCAACTTGGATAATGACACATTGCAAGAAGTCACTATACATACATGGCATGTATGATGATGTAAATGATGGCTATTATTAATAACACCTTCCTTCTGCAGGCTGCCCTATGTCTGAAACTCCCAGGAACATTACTTCAAATGTAACATATACTTTTCAATACAATGGTGGTAGTTATTGTATCCATTTACAGACTGAGACTGGTGGAATTAACCAGCTGGGAAAATTTGTATGTAGGAAGCTGAGGGTTAAACTTATCTGATTCTAAATGCTCTATACTTTTGAGATATATCTTTTGGTTTGCTGTTAGCAGAACTGTTCTACGTCTTTAGAATGATTAATCAGAGTGAAGCAAGGGTGCACAGCTGTAATCCTAGCACTCAAAAGGCTTGATCAGAAAGGACATTGCACATCTGAGGTCCGGGTCAACTTAGAAAGACCCTGTCTCAAGCACACTCACAAAGTGATCAACATTAGGTACTCATTATTATGATTTGCATTTACACATACAACACTACTCTTATGAGGTAAAAATGGAGAAAGAGTTCTTATGGATGTGTCACGTCATTGAGTTTCCCTGCGTCTTAATAAGAAAAAACGGAAACTTTAAATCTAAGAAAAGGTGAGACTTTATATTTCCATGTCCCCAAACCAATTTGCCTTACCCTAGTTTCTCTGTTTATACCAGAGTATCGTTTTCCTATGGCAATACATATACTTAAACTAAAATTGACAAGCAAGAACTCAGAAACACAGCATGAACAGGTGAACATTGAACTTCAGGCAGGGCATCAAGGGCCTTGAATTTCCAAATGGGCTCACTTCTACTTTCTAAGTAGAAGACTTCTCAACTCTACCCTTGAATGTACTAATTTCATCCCTAAGTTTGGACCATATGAACCGTGAAAGCCCAGGGCAATATGGATTCCTTGAACAGATGTTGTCTTTCCTATATTTTAAAATAACTTCTTCTAACTAATTACTTAAGGTATGGTTCTGCTGATTTCCACAAAGAAAGCAAGGATCCAAGCCTAAAGGCTGGAAACAAATTGAACTTAGTCAGATTGATGTATAACAAGAGACTGAATCCAGCCTGTAGCTTTGAGTATAAGGAAAAGTATACCCACTTAAAATACATGACTGTCCTCTGAGAGGTCCAATCAGCAGCTGACTGAGACAGACACTCATACTTACACCCAACCATTGGACTGAAGTTGGGAATCCCTGTAGTTGAATTAGATAAAGGCAGGAAGAAACTGAGGAAGAGGGCAACCCCATAGGAAGACCAGCAGTCTCAACTAACCTGGACCTCTGAGATCTCTCAGAAACTGAGCCATCCACCAGGCAGCATATAGGAGCTGGCCCAAGGTTGCAGACACATATACAGCAGAGGGCTGCCTGTTCTGGCCTCAGTGGGAGAAGACATACCTAACCCTCAAGAGACTTGGGTCCCTAGGGAGTGGGGAGGCCTGGCAGGGGGTTTGATGGGTAGAGGGGGAAACATCTTGGAGACAGGGTGGAGAAGGAATGGGATGAGGAACTGTGGGAAGGCAAACCAGGAGGGGAGTAATGATTGGACTGTAAAATAAAATAAAATAAAATAATAGTAATAAAAAATAATAATAAAATAAAATCCAGGTCCAATGATGAAGTGTCCATGTCACCATCTGAGTAATGTGCCATACAGATGACAGCATGGCAGAGTAGAAGAATTGTGACATGTAGTTAGGACATGCACAGGTGTTGAACATGAATCTTTGGAATAATACACAGAGTTCTTATCAAAGTCAGCTAAAACTCGTGACCTGGTCTCTCATGATGTCTTTCCTTCACCTACCACATCCTCTCTACATCTGAGCACTATACCTTCCATCAAGAGAAGATCTGCTTTAAAAGTATAGGGTTTTATTTTATTTGCCTTTTTTTATTCTGTATGAGTATACATTTGTTTGTAGTGTGTGCACGTGAATGTGGGATCTGTTAGAGAACAGAAGATGGACCTCCCAGAAATGGAGTTTAGAGGCAGTTGTGATGACTCAGGCTGGGCACCAAGAACCGCATTCTTGACCTCTGTAAGAGTAGTATGTGCTTTCAACCCTGAGATATGTCTCCAGCCAGAAAGAGATATTCTTAGAATGAATACCTCTGTTTAGAGAAGCTGACTTTTATCCACTCATCCTCAGAACTGAGTCTGTGACCATTAATTTAAAATAAAATTGCAGGCTGGGAAGCAGTGGCTGAGAGTGTGCTTGTGTCATAAGCCTGAGGACCTGAGTTCAGTTCCCAGGACTCTAAAATGTTGGGTGTGGTGCCATGTACTTCTTGGTATTAAGAGGGCATGAACAGGAGGATCCCTGAGGCTCAATGGCTGTCCAACCTAGACTACTTGTGAAGATCCAGGCCAATCAGAGTCCTTATCTAAAAAAAAAAAAAAAAAATCAAGGTTCCTAAGGAACAAGACCGGGGAATGACCTCTGGCTTTCACATGCATGCATGTCACACACACACACACACACACACACACACACACACACACACAAACTCGATGTGATAACTCATGAATGTAACCCCCTTGCTCAGGAGATTGTCATTGAATGCCATTGAATTCAAGGCTGTCTATCACTACCTAGTGCGACTAGACTCAAAAATTATATACAAGACGCAAGATCCAGGGGAGTGGCTCAGTGGTTAAGCACACTGCCTGCTCTTCCAGAGGACTCAGGGTTGAGCTCACAGCACTCTGTATCTCCAGTTACAGGGTATCAGATGCCCTCTCCTGCTTTTGACAGACACCGCACACACGTGGCACACAAACGTACATGCAGGCAAAACACAGAAAGAAGACACAGAAAGTAATAAAATATTTTTATAAAAAAAAAAGCAAAATAAAATATAGTAAAAATTCTTACCACCATTGCCAGTCCCTCAGACATCTTGGTCAGCATTTTCTGATGAATTCTATAATGATCTAATTTACATATTTATGTTATATTAGATGTATACTTGTTGATTTGCTCATCTCTATCCACACTCAACCCATTAACAGGCCACACTAAAAAAGAACATGATATACTCATTTTCCCTCCTGGTGATCAAGATTTCCTTCATGATTGAGTAAAAATTTGTTGAGTGATTGAATCAATAATTACCCATCTCATTATTTCAGGCTCAAGGCTAAAATATTAGTGTTCATGCCAAGATCATTAAGTCACATGCTTTACAAAACTATATGCAATGAGTGTTGTAAGCTTTCCTTGAAAGCAGTTGGATGGAGGCAGGTAAGTAGAAGGGGATGCCATAACGTAGCATTGGCCTTAGAGCTCTGGCACAAAATTAACATTGTGCCTCCATGTAGAAGGCTTTCCTGTGTGGTCACCAGCTTCTATGTTATCAGCTCATAGAAGCCGACACCTTTTCCTTTGAGTCACTTCCTGTGGGCTGTGCACTTGATTACGGTAATTAAGGAACACGTCTCCTTTCCTCTCTGAAATAAGGTGTGAAATTAAAAGTGGGGGGAGGGGAGTATGGTGAGAACATTTCTCCAAGCAAAACTAATTTCCGCTTTAAAATCTCACCTATTATGATCTCATGGAGGCATGTATTTTTAGTGTATCTCTTTCTCATGATGAAGGACAAAGTCACAGAACTGAAATAACCAAGGAAGTCACCACTACCCACACCCCCCTTTACTTGTCAAACTTACCAATCAAACTGCATAAGGTATAATGATTAAAACTCACACTGAACAGCAACCTGCAGGGTACAGTTTGTGAAGACCCTTTGCTGTGTTTTATTGACAGCAGACCCTATACATGGATTTCCCAAGGTGCTTTCTCTTTCTTTGTGAAATATTTTGAGAATTTGTATATAGTATTACTCATAATCTTAGGGTGTCACTTCTTATACAGATTCATTTTTCTAACCATCATTCAATGCAAGTTTGAGTTTTGTTTTGTGTATGGCATTGAATGCTCTTACAATTTAATAACAATATAACATATTTAATATATATATTATGTAATGAGAGAGTTTGGATAAAAATCACTATTTCAGGTCTAACTGGACAGTCATATAGTTTACTACTTCAAAGTGACCCAACACAATAGGTTGGGACAATTAAACTATATAATTTAGATAGAGAAAGGATAAACATAGCTGAGGTTAAAATTCAGTGAATGACCCAGACTGCTTGGAATGTAAAAGTAAGGAGAAGATGCTTCTGTAGCTTGTTATCTTGGTCACTACCTCAAGTGTGGGCAGAGGGAAAACTTTTGACCCTTTTACCCCATTGGGTAATAGTGGCATAAACCAATCTTCCTCCACCCAGCTGCTCTATCTACAGAGCATCTTTATTTTGGTACATCTTGCTTTGGGCATGTGGGTGATGCTACTTAATAGTAGACACATGTGTCACACATTTATTTTATAATGTTTGGCATGGGAGGATTAGTTGTTCTCATCTTTTGTGGCCCATCAATAGAGTACCTATAAATGGGATACTACACCAGTCTGTGAAGGATGCTGATCTTTGGGCTTATTTATAATGATATTTGCATTTCTGAGATGGATAAAGTTCAAAGTAACTTCAAGAGACAGTAATTTACACAAACATGTTTTACTCTTATTTTGTGGGGTGTCAAGATAGTAAGGAGTATATTTTGCATATTAATAAGAGACCAAGAATATAAAAATATTTTCTATATTCAAAATGTCCTATTAGTATTAGAGAATAATCCTATATGATTCAGCTAGACACACCAGTTACCATCCAAGCCTAGGCAGACTACAGATTAATGGGGGTGCTGTTAATTTATATGTATGAACTTCAGTGACTACCAGCAAAACAGGATTATGCTCAAACAGGTGATGGGTAGAAGTGGGGCACTACATTCTCCTACAAGGCTAAAGGAACTTCAACAGTGTCCTGCCTATCCCTTTAGAAGGCAGATTCCAGAAATATCAGCTAGTCTGTTTAATCAGACACCTAAGCTTAACCATTGAGGGAAGAAAGAATGAAGCATAGATGTGGACCCTGTCATTTCTCACTGTAGTGGAGAGATTTTTCAAGCCATTAATGTGGAATGTTCAAAGACAGTGGCACCTAGCAGAAAGAAGCTACTGTGCAGAGACGAAGATGCCAGGCTAGCAGTCACAAAAATCTACATGTGAACATTTAGACCCCCAATCTACTTGTGAACATGTTTACCGTAAATCTACTTGTGAACAAGTATACCCCCAACCTACTTGTGAACACGTGTACCCAAGAGACCATGAGAAAAATAACAGCTCTCTCTTCTCACACAGTAGCTTGCTCTCCAGTTTAGAGCTGGGAACCAATGTAGACCTCTAAGCTCATGCTTTGCTTTAGGCAGTTTGCCAGTTGTAGGTTCAGCCACACGCTCTAACAAAAGTTACCATACAATGCTAAATCCCTTAGTCATGCTGAGGGGGGTCTCTTTCTCTGAGTCATTTCAGCATAAATGTTTTACTTACTAACTGGGATTGCGCTGAAGATGCAAAAGAATTGTCTTAAAATAATCAAAATAATCTCATCTCTAAATAGCCAGGAATTTAGTAACCCAAACCCTAAACCCTTTTTTTCTAATCTCTCTCTCTCTCTCTCTCTCTCTCTCTCTCTCTCTCTCTCACACACACACACACACACACACACACACACCAATAAAAGCATTCAGATAAAATATAATGCAATCTATAATCTAAAAAGAGGCATGGATATTTTAAGAATTTACACACTCCTTTGAGAGCAAGTATTCATTGTTTTTGAAACTTTTGTCAAATTATTTAGATGTAGCAGCTGAAATACTGAAATAAACAAATATTCCTTTGGAAGGTTACAGATGGTGAATATTAATTGCTGCATATATTAGCTTGCAAGCTTTGTAATTACAGTTAATGGATTTCCTAATTGCTTTAGGCTGTAGGGAATGGGAGGAAAATGTAAAGAATGCTAGAGAGCCAAGTATGGTAAATATTTGTTGGATGGAGTTGTACAAATCTCTCATTAAAGTTTTCTAATTTAGGAGAGCATGAGAGGAAAGCGCATGGTCCCTGACGACTGAGTGATGGAGTGCAGGTGTTATAACCAGAAAACAAGAGGTGCAGCCTTCAGCCAAAAGACTATTACCGTAATAGCTCAGTCAGACTAATAAGAATTAGAACTTACATCTACTAATCTGCTTTATGAAACAGTTATTGATAATGATCAGAAAAAAGCATGAAGGAAGCACGAACAATACGTGTTCCTCCCCCTCCTCCCCGTCCTCCCCCTCCCCCTCTCTCTATATATACATACATATATATATATATATGTATATATATATATATATATATATATATATATACACACACACACACACACATATGTGTGTGTGTGTGTGTGTGTGTGTGTGTGTGTGTATCTGTACATGCATGTGTATGCACAGGAGTGTGGCAGCCAAAAACAACCTCTGGTGTCATTCCTCAGGCACTATCTACCTTTATTTCTGTTTTGAGAGAGGGTCTCTGACTGGCCTGGAGCTCAAAGGTACAGTAGGCTGACTGGCCATCGAGAGGCATAGATCTGCCTGTCTCTTCCCCGCCAGGTGCTGCCTTCACAGACAGCAGTCGCCGTTCTCACATAACTGCATGGATTCCAGGTGTGAATTAAGCTCTTGTGCTTATAAAAGACACATTTTAAACAACTACCTCCTTACACTCTGCATCCTTTTATTTAAGTGGAGAGAAAGAATGTTACGGAGCTCAGTTCTTAGGCTTTGAACCACTTTAAGATACATCCTGCTTACTCAAATAACAACATGAGACTCACTCAGCTCAGCTTTTGACCGCCTGCTAAAGATGAGGGACGCAGCAGCTGCCAACCCATGATCCAAGGTTAGTGACTGGAATTCTTTCCACTATGTATCATGTCCCGAGTTGGGGGACAGGGTGGGGCTGAACTATAAGACAATGTTGCCTTGGCACCAAGGGTGGGAAAATAGGATGTGATGGATATTTGGTACCACTTGTTCCTTCCCAACCATTGAAGTGACAGAAATAGGCATTTTCTTCTCAGAGACTGATGTTAAAAATGACTAGCCCATGAGGATGGGTTAAGGAGTGGAAAGACTGATTCCCTCACAGATGTTAATTCTAGTTAACTTAAACTCTATTTGGAACAAGAACTTAATAGGCACTTCTTCACAGTATACACTCCTAGGGCATAACTAATAGTGATAGTATTTAAGCAGCCCACCTGTTTTCAATCTTTCTATTGAGTAAGCATCTAGGCACAGAGCCTCCTGCCTGTATTCTAACCTCTTGGGAATCTGAGGCAGGAGGATCACTGTAAATTCAAGACCAATCTGAGATATATATTGAGCTCCAGGTCAGTCTGGCTATAGAATGAGACTCTCCACCACATCCCCACTCAAAAAAACCAACAACAATAACAACAAAAAGAAAGCACATGGTGGGGTGGTCAGAGGATGGAGATTAAAACTGGAACCCTTGGAGCCTTGCTGGGCTTCTTGCAGTCCCTTGAGGAGCCCTCTTTCTTTTGTTCAGCCTTGGCACTTGTGTTTATAAACTATGAGGTTGATTTGGTTTCAGTGTGACTGCTGGATGATCTGAAACCTTGCATTTTTTCTGATGTGAACAGCAAGTTGTTCATGTATGTTTATTGTATTTGTCTATTGTCATAGGCTATGACATCCAGGAATAAGAATTGTGTGCATTTTCATCCTGGATTTATTAATGTCCATGTGGAATATAGAAATCACTCCAATTTGTTCCACTGAATGGAGCAAAGAATGAAGCATGTTACGTATGTGTATCTTCTAATTTGTGCATATATGTCTATTTTTTTAAAGGTTCATTTTCAATAATTTTGTCACCTTTGGGTCTGTCTAGCCACTGACTCTGAGACAATGATGGAGTTAAAGTCATTTAATTGGAATGTGATACCAGGAACCAGGAGGAAAATCACAGTGAGACACAAAAAAAAGTGGTAGACTGTTACAGTGACCACTGCGGTGTGGTTAGATGGAGGGGAATTAGCTGGAAACGTATAGCAGCAATAAGAAATGTAAGGGGCGGGCATCCATTGTTTAGTCAGGAATTCAGGGAAGATGATCATTAATGCCTTTCATTGCTTCAGAGCTGAAAAGCCTGAAGAACCAGGGAGTCAAAGCCCCATCAGATAATGAGGTGCTTGTGCTAGCAGCTGTATGGTAGGTCATCATTTACTGCTACTACAAGTCCATAACATGACTTGTCGTCTTTCTTGTATATGCATTGCTCTGAAACCTGGTTGGGACAGGTACTTTCCTAAAATACAGTTTCTCCATTTACTGATGTTTATCCCTCATCGACCTGTAAGTTCCCTGAAGGCAAACAACATGACTTGCTCACTATTAGAAATGCAAGACATAATGCAGTATCTCATATTTATGCTCCTAGGATGACTGATAGAGCTACCTAAAGGTTGTATGACTACATAATCATATAGTGTACATAAAACCTTATTGGCTAGTGCAACATATTTTATTTGTCTGTTTCATGTAGCTGTAACACAACTTCAGAGGCAAGTTTATTTTATAAGGAAAAGAGAGTAGTGGACTCCCAGTTTTAGGGGGCAAAAGTCCAACATGTCTTTGGCCTGTACTGAGACTTAATGACAGATGACATCATGTTCGGTGCATGAGTGGAAGTGAGAAATCTCAATGCAAGATGGGAAGATGGAGAACAAATTGGAAATTCAGCTCTGCAACCAGAATATGCAGCCATATCAAAACAGCTTCAGTATAGCGAATACTACAACAGTTATCACTATTTAGGAGAGGTTCTCACTGGAGTCAGACATTTAAGCTTTATATAAGCTTCAGTTGTTCCTTTATATTCTTTTCCTTTTGTGGGTCAGTTTTCCAATTTCCTGCTATAATGATAGTAGACTTTGAAAAAAATTGTTTAGTATCTCTGCAGAATATTAAACTGTCTATATGGTCTCCCCCCCCCCACCAAAAAAAGTATGCAATATTCTAAGATTATATCACCTGCTGCTGGCAAAGATAGAATTGTAATGAGCATTCAAAGATCAAAGACTATAGCTTTTGGACTAAAAAGTAGGTCACCACACTTCTTATTCATGAGATTATTGCAAACATGGAAGCTAATGATGTCTTTAGGAGAGTTTAGACCTATACTGCCTTCCTCACATAGAGAAGATAGACCAAGTAGACATAGCCATTTGCTTCCTGCCAGGTATTTATTGTTCAAGTGGGGAGTCTTTACTGACTATAAAAGGCCAACAGACATGTGGATACAGAGGTTTTCTTTCTAGGGATGGCAGGGTCTAAGTGCAGGAAACTTGATTGGCTGGGAGTTGGGAGGGGTGGCTACACATGATGGGGACCATTCCCGGTCTCCTTCATGGACCTCTCCCTGTACGTGAGTGTTTGTTTTGGATGGTTTGTCTAGTTTTGAGTAGTAGAGGGTTTGTTTTATTGTTTTGTTGTGCTCTGACACAAGAAATATAACTTGATTTATTCTCTCTGTTCTATTTTCATTCTTTCCAGCTCCAGGCAAACAAAGCATATATTATAAAGAAAGGACAATTGAAATCAATAAAAATGCCCTAGATAAAAGATGTTTGCATCTTCTCTAGATGTTACACAGGACAATGCAAGATGAGAACAGGCAATCCATCAACACGCCTGAAATGGATGCTTGCCTGACTGTGAATCAAGTTCCTTCTGCGGTTCAGCTTTTGGAGTGGATCTAAATCAAATGCTGCTATGCTGAACATGTAACTCCATCCGGAGAGATTTCTTATCTAACTAGGCTAACGAAACTTGAAGAGACAAATTGCACTTGGAGAAACAGCTTGAATGTGCATTGATATCCAACAGTCTGGGAAAAAAATCAGATACTTAGTTCAGAAAATACAGTAGTTTGGATCATGCTGAGTTCTGCACAGTCCCTTCCTCCTCCAGTGTTAAAGAACATTCTGGAAACTCGTGTAGACAGAGAAAACAGTGGAGGAATTTGAGTGTTCCCTCTTCATCTTTGCTCACTAAGGAAACTTTTCTTCAGTGGTCTCAAAAATGTATGCTGATTAAGCTGTGTTACACATAAACTCTGACTTGCCATACCCTCCAGACAGTGCGAGATAATGTAAGTTTTGGACAGTTGTAGAGATACCAAGTACTAAGCTACTATTTCACAAGTATTCTCAACATCTCCATACAGTGTTCTAAGTCACAAAATAATGCAGACACAGGGGAGGGAGCAGAGACTGAGGGAATGGCCAACCAATAACCAGCCCAACTTGAGTCCCATCCCTTGGGCAAGAACCAGTTCCTAACACTATTCATGATTCTCTGATGTGCTTGCAGACAGGAGCATGTTGTCCTCTGAGAGGCTCCACCCATCAACTGACTCAGATACAGACACCCACACCCAAATAGTGGATGGAGCTTGGGGACTCTTATGAAAGAATAGGAGAAGGATTGGGTGCCCGAAGGGGATAGGAACTCCACAGGAAAACCAAAAGTGTCAACTAATCTGGATCCTTGGGACTCTCAGAGTCTGAATCACCAACCAAAGAGCATATACAGATTGGGCCTAGGCTTTCACACATATAAGTAGCAGATGTGCAGCTTGACCTTCATGTGGCTCTTGACCTTCACGTGGCTCCTGAAGAGGGGGTTATCTCAAAAGCTATTGTCTGTACATGGGATATGCTCTTCCATCTGGGCCGCCTTGTCTGGCCTCAATGGGAGAGGAAGTGCCTAACCTCACAGACACTTGCAGTGCCAGGGTGGGAGGGATACCCAGAGGGCCCCACCTGCTCAGAAGAGGAAGGGAGGGGAATGGATTGTGGGAAGTGGTGACCAGGAGGGGGAGCAGTGATCAGAATGTAAAGTGAATTAATTAGCTAATTAATTAATTAATATTTTAAAATCTCATACAAAGCACACTCTAAGTGTACTGTTGTAGGTATAATGCTTTTGTCTTAGAAACTGGAAATCCAATCCAGAGATACATTTCCAAAGCAGACACTTAAATAACTACCTTTTGGCAAATTTGAAAGAGTCAGATAGATAAAGATGGAAGTCCCAAGAGATTTTTATTTTTTTAACTAGTCAATTGGAAACCAGTGGATGCTAGGGACACTGTTCCTAGAAAATTGATTATTTCTGACAAAAATTGTAAATGCTGTCTACTCCTGGGAATAGTTATGTAAAATAGCTGTTTCTGATTGACTCTGAAATGTTCAGGCTTTTAATGCATTATATAAGACCTCTTGTCATCTGAGAACATGGTTTCTATTGGATAAACTCACTGCTTTGCGGTCCTGCATTTTCTACACGTTTGAATACTTGAGCTCCAGTTTCTGATGCTGTTTGACAAGGTTGTGCAGCCCTTAGGAGATGAGGCCTCATTGGAGGAATTAGGTCACTCAGGGAGGGGCTTGAGGTTTTATAACCTAGCAGCACTTCCTGTCTTCCCTCTCCTATGTAACTGTATGCATGGTGTCATGCCTTCTCTGCTGTTATGGACTATATGGCTTGGAGCTGTAACCAACCAAACCCTTCCTCCCTCAAGTTGCCCATTAGCAGATATTTTACCATAGCAATAAGGAGAGAAACTAAGGAGTTCTAAGTTAGGTTGATTCTAATGTCCCTGGGAAGTCCATTCGTCTCTGCGTGAATCTTGATCAAAGTCAAAAGGCAATTCAGACTGCCATCACATTACATTTACCTACATAACTCCCATCAAAATTCATTGTGATGTGAGACAAGAAATAACCATGAAAGCCAAAAACTGAGGCTTCACAGATAACCCGAAAGCCAAAAACTGAGGCTTCACAGATAACCCGCTTTCCTCACAAACGGTCATTACGTTCAAAATCACAGCGCAAAATCAGCTGCTAGGGGCTTCACGTTGGTTTTCTCATTGCCTTGGGAAGCCTGAAGGACCCCCTCAACTACAAAGTTCCTTGACTCGGCTTTGGAAGCATATATGAAGTCACTAGAGCAACGTGGATAAAATGAGATCTCACCGTGATTCCTTGCAGGTCTCGGGGACCACTGATTGCTTTTCGAAGAGTCCCAGACAGGATCTGAGAGCAGAGAAAAGTAGTTTATAGAAAATTATTCTTCCAGGAGTTGTTATCAGGAAGACAAGTTATCAAACAGTGAAGCCAGGAATCATCAAATTCCAGTAATGGAGATTCAAATTCATGTTCCAAGGGAGATGACTGTTATCTGCCATAACTGTAGGGTCAGTACGCAGTGATTTCAAATCAGCCCATGGCGATGGCTTTCTACTCAAATCATAATTAAATTGTTAAGCGTTTAATTTTTGAAACTTGATGGGTAAAATTGATGAGGGGAAAGCAACCCAGAGTGTGGCTAAAGTCGAGATGGATCATGTACATCTTATATCCTTCGGCAACCACGTCTGTCAATCAGTCACAGGGGATTAGAATCTCAGGGCTCCAGAATTTAGAGCTGGTAAAGATTAGGTGGAGTGTTTAGAACTCATTCATTATTCAGAGACAAGGAAAATGTCCTATCTGTCAGGTGAGCTGCTGTTGAACCTGGCTTGGGAGTTACTACTGCATCAAGTAAGGAACGAAAGCAGCTTTATAAAAAAGAATTAATTATACTGTGATTCATAGACCCTGGCTGTACTATAAATACTTTTATGGAAGTGTTTTTCTTTTCCTTCCCTTAGTTTTTTTTTTTTTTTTTTCCTTTCCACAAAGACTGAGAGTGGAACAGCATCGCTTCCAGGAATCATAATTGCATTTTAAAAATCATAGAATGGTAACATTTAAGGAACCTTCAGTAGGTCAAAGAGACTTAACCAGAAATTCACAGGTGAGGAGACTTCAGGCCCCCTAGAGTCCAGGAAGCTCCAGGGGTCATGAAGTTAGAGTGCCTGACAAGGGGAAAACCCAATGGCCGAATGGAGAGCCGAGTGCATTCCAACACACCTTGTCATTTTCCAGTGTGGGCAAGGGGAGTGAGTGCCCTGGACAGAACTCTGTTTCCTACAATTACAGCTCAGACCCGGAGGCCGATGGGGCTGGAGGACGTGGAGAATTCTGCTTCCCAAAGTTCACTGGCATCTCTGACCATGACTTTAACGAGAAGGCATTTTTAGCTCTTCTCGCCCCGTGAACATTCTTCCAGCGCTCTCTCCTCTCAGAACTGCCAGGTTCAAGCTTAAGGCTACAATAACTTTGAGCACTTTGTTATAACTTAAGAAAGTCATTTAGATAATCCTTTAGAGAATGCCTTTGATGCACACAGCATTCCACTCCATATTTTGAGCAGATAGCTATGGATGAAATGAAATCTCTAAGTGGCTTACAGGATATGTTAGCACCGAGCCTGATAGGCATCATGATATAAAAGACTCCAGGGAAGCCAGGAACAGAGAATTGTATCATAAGCCCCTGTTAAGAATCTGACAGGTTTAGATCGTTAAGTAATGCTTGATCACCTTCTAGCTGTGGATAAAAACGAACAACAAACTTAAATGTGCTGTGCTTCAAAGTCTTCTTCTGTAATGTGGGCTGAAAACACCTTGCTCGGGAGGATCATCCTGAAGGTTATATGAAGGGTGTTTGCAAGAGCCTGGCAAAATGCAGTGAATGGTTGTTATGAAAATTACTTGTAGCAAAGTCAGCTAGCGGCGATTACAGACTGGGGTCTGTCTAGTAGTTCAGAGACTATGGGGAAGAGTCAGGAAGAGAAAGTGCCCTTGAATTATGCTTAAGGCATCAATAGATAGATATATGAAAGATCAGAATAGAATCAACATCATAAATGCAGCACTTACTCAGGACTAATCGGGATTTCTAAATATCCAGACATGAGAAGACAAACCAAAAGAAATGGGGCTAACCAGTCTATCCAGAGCTCCATGGAACTAAGCCACCAATCAAATCAAAACAAAACAAAACAAAACAAAACACATGGTAGAACTAGTGGCTCTAGCTATATATGGAGCAGAGAATGGCCTAGTCAGTCATCAATGGGAGGAGAGGCCCTTGGTCCTGTGAAGGACCTATGCCCTAGTATAGGGAAATTCGAGGACCGGAAATGGGAATGGAAGGGTTGGGGAGCAGGGGGAGAGGGACGGGGATAGGAGACTTTTGGAGGGAAAACCAGAAAAGGGGATAACATTTAAAATGTAAATAAAGAAAATATGTAATTAAAAAAAAGAAAGATTAAAAAAAAACAGAAATTGAGCTAAGAAGAAAAATTGGATGAGAAACTACAACTATTGAGTGTTTTGTGTGGGGGGAATCCTTCCATGTGTTTTAAGATTGGGCTGTGGCTTTGCCATAGAGTGCTTTCCTAGCATGTGTGAAAGCTCTGGGTAAATCTTCAATACTAATATATGTGTATGTATATTAATGTAATAGTGTTTTCATGTTAGAGATATCTAGTCATGTCTCAATTATGTAACATCCTCATTATATATATCATATATATGATAATAATACCTTGGCCCTTTCTTTTTCATCTCTAGGCATTAGGGTTCTAATCTGAGATAACTTAGGTTTTACCCAGTGCTTCCTGAGTTATGATGTGAGCATCATAAAGGCTTGGGATGTAGCTCAATGGTGGAGTGCTTGCCCAGACTGTGGGAAGCCCAAGTCTGAGCCCTAAAGTTACAAAAAACAAAATCATGCTAAAATCAGCCATAAACTACAGAAAGCTAAGAACTTCTTGCTCTTACAGAGGACTAGGTTCAGTTCCAAAAACCTACATGGAGTGACTCACAACTACTCCTTTAACTCAAGTACCAAGGGATATGATATCCCCTGTGGGCACCTGGCATGCATGTGATGCACACACACACACACACACACACACACACACACACACACAGGAAGTAGATGGTTTGAATAGGTATGGGCCTCTAGACTCATGTGTATAAATGCTTGGCCCAGAGAGAGTGGCACTATTAGGAGGTGTGGCCTTATTGGAGTAGGTAGGACCTTGTTGGAGGAAGTGTGTCACTTGTGGAGTTGAGGGTCTAGGGCTTTGAGGTCTCATATGGTCAAGCTATGCTCAGTGTGGGTCACAGTCTCCTTCTACTGCCTGTTGCCTGTGCATCAAGATGAAGAACTCTTAGCTCCTTCCCCAGCACCACGTCTGCTTGCATGCCGCCATGCTTCTTGCTGTGATGATACTGGACTAAACTTCAGAAACTGTAAGGCAGCCTCAATGAAATGTTTTCCTTTATAATACTTGTGTTTGTGGTGTCTCTTTACAGCAATAAAATCCTAGCTAAGACACGGGTTCTCACACATCCACAAAAATAAAAATATGTCTTAAGAATAATTGCTTTAAGTAAACATGGCAACTTAACCTAATGTGGGTTAGCCAAAAGAAGTGCATAGGAGTAAAAAAAAAAAAAAAAAAAAAAAGACACATGAAATGAACAAAATACAGACAATAAGTTATAAACTATTTATGTTGGTTAATTAATTATAGAAAATGTAACATATTAATAAAAGATGTTAAGAATAGCAGTTACTGAATCCAAAATATATAAGAACACTGAATGTATGAGAACATATCTTTCTGTAAATTTAGAATCATTCTTAAATAATACATTTTAATCCTTCAAAGGTATAACTTTTGGGAAAGAAAAAAATTAATTTGCTCGTCTGTTATATACTTAAGAAATATTCTGGGGTATTCTTTAAACAGCTCTTTTTAAAATAAGGGGCATTTTAACTTGGAGGAGAACAAAAATATTTTTAAATATAAATCACTGTAGACTACTGAGTACTCTATACTTTTATTCTGTAGATTCTCTCTCTTTTAAACTAGTCTTAATTACAAACAGTTGCACTGGCCCTATCAAGTTGCTTTTAGTAGCTCTTCTAGTAAACAGAGCTGTAGAGGCAGATGTTGGCTAGTACAGGTGCCTAGAATGGAGGTGTAAGATCAGGAGCTGCTTATGTCTGGGGAGCCAGTGTGACAACCTAGGTCAGGGACTGAGAGTTAGCAGGGCAGAATAATATTAAGTCATGCTTCTTAAGCAGGGACAATTAATTGTTGTCTCCTGGATATGTTGGCAATGCCTAGAGGCATTTTTGCCTGGCACAACTTTGGTGGTAAGAAGAAAGACAAAATGCTACTAGCATCTAATAGAGAATGGACAGACACTATACTCATCCTCCCCAGGTATACACAGAAACTCACCATCCAGATGAAGAATCCACCCTGGTCCACATGGTAGAGTATCTAAGCTGAATAGCACAAGTAGAGGAGGGCACACCGAATGTGTGCTCCCACTTCCTGTCCTTAGAGGAGCTGGTAAATCTTCTGAAGTTATGATCAGTGTGTATTACCTTCAATCTTATTAATCAATGTCTACTCATCCACTGTTCTTATTAGCTTATTGTTAGGAAAAAATGCTGTAAAAGATTTACCATCGGCCAAGTCTTACCTGTGCTTAAAATATAATCCCAAGAAACCATGTAAAATTATTAATCATGAGTGAGTTGTCCATCATTACTAAGGGGCATGAAAGTAGGTTTAAGATAAAACTGTACGTGATATGAGGAAGAGAGGGAGAGAAGAAAAGAGAGAGGAGAAAGAGAGAGAGAGAGAGAGAGAGAGAGAGAGAGAGAGAGAGAGGAGAGATTTGAACCACCCATGAAGCTATATCCTAAATTTTAATGATGTTTTAGCTCATTATTCTATATTTTCAGAACTCTTATTCTGTGTTTGTATGGACACTCAAGTGCTTCCTCCTTTCATATGATATAATAGCATACAATTAATGGTGCCAATTTTTTGTGTTTTGGTTTTGGTTTTTCATTATCACATAATCTCAGGGCTGGTTCAGGCTGTCAGAGCACTACTTTCTAAATCAGAAAATGAAAGGTTAAGTTTCTTTACTGCTTAAAGAAGCACACTCTGTAGACATCTTAGCCAGACTAACCATAGAAGCACTCATGGACAATGCTAGTAGTAATTTAGGAGTTCATTGGCCTAATAGTATACACCAATCAGTTTCTTCAAAGTACTGTATGCATTACCTCACTTAGGTGACCTCACCAGTCTATATGGGCAATACTACTATTATACCATTTACCTGATGAATTGTTAACTAAGAGTAGAAATTTTGTTGCATCTACGGTGACTTGGTCAATATGGGGGAGACAGAGGGCCTGTATCAGATAGATCTCCATTTCCCCAACTTTTTATTCTGCATCAAGACCAAGCTCTCTCTGAACCCTACACCTCAACTTTCATACTCCCATCATACTAATAATGGATAATGCTGTGCTTGGTTTGAATAGGAATGGCCTCTGGAGGATCATAAATTTGAATATTGGTCATTAGGGAGTGGCACTACTTCAGAGGGATTGGGAAGTGTGACCTTGTTGAAATGGGTGTGGTGTCATTGGAGGAAGTGTGTCATTTGGGTGGTCTTTGGACACTCAAGCTAGGCCCAGTGTCTCACTCTTCCTGCTTCCTTCAGATCTGAATATAGAACTCTCAGCTACCATGTCTGTCTATCCGCCGCCATACTTCCTGCGTGAGGATGATGTAAGCAACTGTGAGAAAGCCTAATTAAATGTATTTTGATATAAAAATTGCCATAATCATGGTATCTCTTCACAGCAGTAGAACACTAAGACAAATGTTCATTCAAGGTGGATGGTGTAGGAGTATTTCTTTTAATTTTTTTTTTAAAAAAAAAAACTTATGTGTACATGTATGTGCCTATTTGTCCAAATGCTTTCTACATGGATAACTGGTGACAACGCAGGCCAGAAGAGGACACAATGGATTCCTTGGAGCTGCAGTTATAGGCACATATAAGCCACTTAATGTGGCTGTTAGAAACCAAATTTGGGTCCTCTGCAGGAGCAGCAAGTGTGCTCTCTACCACCGAGTTATCTTTCCAGTCCAGGAATATTTCTTTAACCAAAGGTGTAGAGCAGAGAGTCAACATCAAACTCTTTACTGGAAACTATCCCTGTGACTCCACAAGCCAGATTTTCACCATTAAATGCCTTTCTTTTTAATCAAAAGATATTACAAAGCACGTATATAAAGCATAGAAGATCATGCTCAAATTAACAACTTTTGTTGACTTTTTTTGGAAAACTCAAAACTCCCAAAGATGCAATGTCCCTATGTGCTTCTGGCTTATGTCTTTCACTCCATCCCATGTATTAGTTACAGGAGACGAGAACTCATCCCTACCCATAACTCCATAGACAGCCTCTCCATCATTCCTTCAGTTTCACACTGAACAGGACTCTTCTTCAATTCTGTTCTTCTGATGATGAGGGTGTGCACCATAAGCTATTCATCTCTAGGCCTAACATATGGCCAGAGAGTGGCTCCAAGTTGTGTGTGGACAGTGCTTAAATGCATGGACTCGAGACAGGAGGCCCTTTATCTACCACTCAGATTCTACAGCACAGACTGCTTTCAAAAATCTTTCCCCCAACGGCCACAAGTTGGTGCTGACCTCTGCTACCACTTGCCAGCAAGTTTCCCACAAGAATGACCAGGTGTGGCTACTGTGCAACCTTCGTGGTGTGGCACTTAGCACTTTCATGGTCTTTTGCAAGCCAAATGCAGACTTTGGTTCAAGGAGCAGAAAGCAGACCAGATGTGTGAAGAAAGTCTGGTTTGTGCATATCAAAGTGCTGGCACAGGAAACAGTGGTAAGACTGCAGAGAGGGTGCTCACTCCTTCCTCGGATCCAGCCTGAGAGCACTGTGGTGGTTAGAATAGGCTTGGCCCAGGGAGTAGCACTATTAGAAGTTGTGACCTTGTTGGAGGAAGTGTATCACTGTGGAGGTGGACTTTGAGATCCTCCTCCTACAAACCTGGGACCTAGAAACTTAGGAGCCAGTCCATTCCTAGCTGCCTTTGGAACAAGGTATAGAACTCTCAACTCCTCTGGCACCATGCCTGCTTGGACACAGGCATGTTTCACACCTTGATGATAGTTATCTGAACCTCTGAACCTGTAAGCCAGCCCAAGAAAATGTTGTCCTTTGTAAGAGTTGCCTTGATCATGGTGTCTCTTCACAGCAACAGAAGCCCTAAATAAGACAAACACCTTCCTGTGCACAGTCTCCCCAAGCTGAAAACAACCTCCAATATAACCTTACTTGGTATTGTTTGCCTTTCACTGTATTTATAATAATTTAGCAAAAAAAAAAAAAAAAACAAAAACAAAAAACAAACAAACAAAACAAACTATGGGTTGGTGTCCATGCAAGCATGAGCTCTTGGGACTCGTCACAACGCAGGCCGGGTGGATCCAGAGATGGGAAGACAAGAACAGTAAGGGCAGACATCCTGCTGTCTCTCCCAATACCTCTTTGTAACACAAAGAATTTCAAGAAATCTGAGAATTCCAAATTCAAAGTAGGTCTTCAGGTTGGTACAAAGGATTATTTGTCAAGCTGGATGGGTAGAAACGACTGTATTCACTCCATGCTTGCTTATGACCCGTAAGTGTTTACATAAGGGTTATTATTGTACTATGATCCTAGAACTCCGTCACTTTAGGGGAGAACCTGATATTGTGTACTCGTTAACACTGCTTCTCAGTCTTCAAACAAAAATTCTTGTTCTTCAGTTACATAGACATGTTATCTTCTGTGAACGGCCACTTGAAATATGCTCTACAAATATGAGCTAGCCACCCGCTGTTTTCTTTATTTTATCTACAGAGCTTGTATAATTTTTTTTCTCATTCATTGGGTCTCCATGCCAAACTCTATGCTCATTGGAAACAAAGATTGTATATTCCTGCTTCAAACTGCTTCTCTTATGTCTAGAACCAGTGTCCAGTAGATCCCTGTTTAACAAAAGAGTAATGGAAGGTAGAACATAATAAATAAATTGTTAAATAGAATATATTTTTATATTTTTTTTTCCTTTAATGTATATTTCTATGGTCATGTTCACAGGCATGTGTACAACTATATGTGTATGTGCATACAAAACTGTGTGCACCTGCACTTAATAGCCAATAGTTGATGTTGGGAATATTCTTCTACTTTATTCTTTGAGGAAATATCTCTTGATCAAACCAAGAGCTCACTGGTTGGCTAGTCTTGGCAGCCAGCTTGTTCTGGGGATCCCTTGAATCAGCCTTCTCAAGTTATAGTTAAAGGAGGATGCCATATAAACCTAGCAGTTATTTGGGTTCTGGTGATCCAAAACCCGGTCCCCCTTGAGGAGCAAATGCTTTAACCACTGAGCCAACTCAACATACCCAGATTTTACATTTTTACAAAATAATAAAAATGTAATATTGAATATAATGTTTGTCTAAGGTCAGTGCACAACCTTTTCCTTATTTTATCCAGGTTAATCTTGTAGCCAGTTAATTATAGTTACACCATAGACAATTACTGTAATGAGAGAGAGAGAGAGAGAGAGAGAGAGAGAGAGAGAGAGAGAGAAGAGAAGAGAAGAGAAGAGAAGAGAAGAGAAGAGAAGAGAAGAGAAGAGAAGAGAAGAGAAGAGAAGAGAAGAGAAGAGAGAAGAGACAGAGACACAGAGAGAGAGGAGGAGGAAAGGAAGGGAGGAAGGAAGGAAGAGAGGAAGGAAGGAAGGAAGGAAGGAAGGAAGGAAGGAAGGAAGGAAGGAAGGAAGGCAGGCAGGCAGGCAGGCAGGCAGGAAGGAAGGAAGGAAGGAAGGAAGGAAGGAAGGAAGATGATTGAGACAAAACACATCTATCTGTATTGTGTTAAGCAAAATTCAACCACACAAGTTCACACATTTTCCTACCTGTGAAGAACATTGTGGAAATATTGTAAGAGTAAGAAGTCCAAGCAGTATGCTGTTAGATAATGTCACCTGTATATGATAGGTCACCCATAAAAGGACATCTCAAGCCAGAAGGATTATCTTTTAAATGAATGTCCTAGAAATTATGTCCCCCACAGAAAACTCAAGCAATAGCTGGACTGTGGCAAATAGAAGCTCAATCTTATTTCATACATAAGAACAGGAGAGATTAGATAAAGCCAGCAGCAGAATGTCAGAAGTAATACCTGTATATCAGGATGGTTTGGGTTCTAGCTATGACCAAAAGGTGATATGAAGAATAGCACATAGATTGTTAATATTTCAATGAGAATCTACATCTGTGCCAAAGGAAGTAGCAATAGTGTGTGTGTGTGCGTGTGTGTGTGTGTGTGTGTGTGTGTGTGTGTGTGTGTGTGTGTAATTTAAATGAAGGCCCAGTTGTAGCACCTGGGATGATAATGCTCTCCCCAAAAGCCATAGAGTATTGAACAAAAAAAACTGAATGCTAAACATGGGGAACCTTCTTTGGAATTATTGGTTAGAGGAGTCCAAGAAACCCACAAAACAATAGAGGTTTTTTTGTCTTTGTTGCCTACCAGAATTTTAAAGTATGACCCCCATTGCTAAAAAAAATTCCCTGCTTTAGACATAGGACTTGGAAGAAGTGAGCTGAATTGATATGGAATCCTCACCCCTGAAGACAAGTTCTCTCCTAGAACCCAAAAGTATTATGCAAGCTGCCAAGGGGGAAAAGCAATTAATCACCCATCCCACACAGCTCTGAAGCCTGCGAAGCACAGCAGTGACCTGCAAGGCAAGGTGCGATGCTAACACTTAGACCTCGGCAGTCATCAACAGCCACAGACTTTGATTTAAGGTCTTCTCAATAGGGAATAATTCATGCCTGATATTGTGATTCTAGCTTACTACCTGTGGCTGGCAAGGTCACGTGTCCTCGAAAAGACTAAAAAGTCTTGCTTCTAAACCAAAGTTCAAACACTGTCTAAATATTAATGTTTAATAATTTAATAATGTATTTAATTAAATATTAATCCTGGTACCCACAGCTACACACAGCTGTAGCTCTCACCCCAAATGAAAGAAGTTTCTCCTTATGGAAGACAGACATCACAGAAATCCACAGCTGGTCCAACTACTAGAATAACTGACTGTGGGGTACACATCAGCAAGTGATATATCTATAACAAAATCCCTACACTTAAGACTCAGATTGGGCCCAATGTGAATAACGTAGATATTATCAATCATGTATATATGTTTAATATGATTGTATCTCTTTTTTATCCTTTACATACAAGGACTATGATCATTTACTCCCATCATGTTGCCTAAGATTTATTTTAATTTTTATTTATGTGTATTTTTTTGTAGTCTGGACAGGTGTGTGCCACACACAAACCCGAGCAAAGCCCAGGTAAACTGATGTTGCACGCAGTAAGTATATGTTGGTGTTAAGTGTATGTATGTTGGGTTTGCTTATGAAAGGGCCAAGATGTATTTTCCAAGTGATACCTTCCCATGCTTACGAGCTGTACAGTTCTATGGAATACTTCCTTCACCACCTACCAGTGGTATTGAGACTTGTTTTCTCATTTGCATAATCTCTTCTCATATATGGATGATATTTACAGTATTTCTTTAGGATATAGCCAAATAAGTGATCTCCATGGCCTTGTAGGATCTGACACAAGCCTCAGATCCTAAGAGAGATCTCATTTCATAAACAAAACTTCAATATCTTGTTTCTGCCTTATAATAATCACTATAGCTTTTGCTCTTCACTATTTTCTGTGATGTGGGCCATTGAAAGCACTTCTAAAGCTTTAAGTGGCAAGTTCAAATGGCCCCTAACTGGAAACCAGAGTCAATAATTTCACTTCTTAGTGTTAAAGCACCTTCTCCTTACTGTTTGGAAACACTCAGAATTCAGTTCCTTTTAGGTATCTGGGGCAGTTGTCTGTCAGTGGTTCATGAGAAAATTCAATCCATTATTTGAAAAAATTCAAAAGTTCCCTTGCTAATCGTCAGTGATACTTCTTGACATACGAAGGGAAGCAGCGCTGAAAATGGGAATGTTAAGACTTTCTAAGAGAGGAAACTTTTGAAGTTCCAACTTTCTAGCATCGAGGGCATTTCAGCTCTATCCAACACAATTCACTTGATGCTACCCAGTCCCTACCACATAAATTACCCTTCAGTTCTCTTTCTTATAAGGCTTATCTCAATTAAGCTTTTTTGCCCTGGCTTTGAACTTTTTGAGCAAAGAAAAAGAGAGATAAAGTCTGTGGGTTACTTTTATAATAAGTTATGTTCTTTCTCAATGAATTTTCCATGACATCTGTTTAGGAAAATCTCAGAGTATACCAAAATGAGATAATAACAGGGTTTTAGATTTATCAAAGGCTGCCTTCCCCTCGTGCACAAATGAGCCTAGTCGCCCTTGTATGGGAGGACACTCATGTATGCTCAGAGGCATAGTCAGTAAAAGAGAACTACTTCTAACAACGACAATAACAACAACAACAACAACAACAACAACAGCAACAACAACAACATAAGTCCCTGAATTCTTACCAAAACACAGAGTCATCAAAGCTTAGCCGAAATGATAAATCTATCAGTTTCATTCTTCTGTGATTGTGCTTTCTGAACTTAATTAGATCGAGTTGGACTTGAAAACACATTTAAAGAGGGTTCATCATGATGACATGCGTTTTGAAGATGTGGCTTTAGGTTCATGAAGATGAAACTTTACTGTGAAACTTTTGTAGTAGGTCTCCAGGTCCTGCGTCAGAACCTGATTGGAGCAGAACGGAGAATCACCAGCAAGAGTGTGACAAGGGGTTTTTCAGTCAAGTGTTCCCTGGCTGATGCTAACAGCATCAAACAGTTGGGAGAAATACATGGTTTGCTCCCTAGATATTATCAATTTCCAGTTTCAAATAACCTGGTCATTCACTGTTCAATATCAATGATATTTGGAAATACATATAGATACAGACTACATATACATACGGAGTATCATCCCATCACCATCTGAAGTTTCAGTTTCCACAGTTTCAAATAACCTGGTCAATTACTGTTCAAAAATATTAAGTGGAACATCTGGTGTTTGATGTAGTTGACAGTGTGCATGTCTGGCATGTGTAATACACAGGGCTTCGTCCCCAGCACCGCTTAAACTGGACATGGTTGTGTGTGTCTTCAACCTAGCACTCAGGAAATGGAGTCAGGATGCTCAAAAGTTTATATCTACATAAGACCCCATTTCAAAATATTAAATAGAAAAATGTCATAAGTATGAAATCTGCAAGATACTGTCATTGTAAGTGGGATAATGGTAGTCAGATAAGAACAGTTTTAGACCTACAAGCAACAGTGGGGGGGGGGGGGAGGCAGTAGAGCATAGAGAAAATGCGAAATAGCAAGTATTGTAACAATGCTTTTTAAAAATCATAATATTTGTTTTGTAGGGGTGTATGTGCCATGACACATGTCAGAAGAAAGGGGACAATTTCCTGGAGTCAGTACTCTCATTGCTCTATGTGGGTCCTAGGGATCAAACTCAGGTCATACTGCTTGGCAAATATTGCCTGTATCAGCAAGCTCACCTCACTGCCCATGTCCTATTACTGCATCGCTTATCATACAATATGGCAGGACCTAAACAGAAGTTCTTTCTAAGGCTTGTATTTGTATCCAAGATTCCATTTGCAACTGATTTCAAGTGAGTCATGCATCTTTTTACTAACTTGTACTTCTTTAAAGCAGCAGTTCAGTCAGTTTGTGGGATAATCATTTAAAGTAAAAGCGTTATTAATGTGCCTTCTCTATTTGCTTATGTTATTCCATGGAATTATCTAGACAAAACAAATGCTCAACAACTGTCTTGAAAGGGTTAATATTACTATTTTGAAAGAATGATTTCTTGGGCGTGATTAAATACAATGTAGACAAGTTCAAAATAAGAGCCCATCTCAAAATATTAAATAGAAAATGCCGTAAACATGAAATTTACAATGCACTGTCATGAAAAACGCTTCACTTTTCTCATGACAAAAACTAGAGAAGTTAAGTGACTAGTTTTCTAGAGTCACTCCGTGGCAGAACGGTGCCAGGATCCCAGATCTGTAGAGCACATATTAGGCCCAATATCCATTACATCTCTGCCATACCATCTCCAGAATGGGTGTTTTGCTTTCAGGACTCAAACATAGGAAAAGATGAGGTAGAGAGATAGCTCATTGGCTAAGAATTCCTACAGAGGACTGGAGTTGAGTTTCTAATAGTTCAAAATAGCTTGTAACTACAGTTCCAGGGGATCCAATGCCCTCTGCTGACTTCTTTGGATACTACACACATGTGGGCCTATACTCACAATCACACATACCACAGCAGAACAATAGTGCTCTGAGTGGCTAAGCTCTGTGAGTAGACACTTGGATTTCTTATGAAATACATGAACAGCTTTGTCTTTCTGCAACTAGATACTTAAAATGGTCCTCTGAGTAAGGGAAACGTTTATTTGTCTTATGGTTTTTGGATTCTCGGCCCATGGCTGCTTTGCAGCTATGTTTTGGGTCTGTGGCTTTGTGGTTCCCTATAGTGTGAGAAAGTTTCAGAAGGGGCCTCCACTTCAAGGTGCTTAGAAAGCAATGAGAGAGATGAGGTCCTATGATCTACTTCAAAGACATACTCCTAATGACCTAACTTCCTTTCTCTCAGCTCCACCTCCTAAAGTCCCCACTCCCTCCCAGTGGGATTCTCATCAACATTTTAACACATGGATCTTTGGGGGATACCATCAAAACCAACACACTCTTCAGAGAAAGTACAGAAATCCAACTGCACAGATAGAGCCCAGCTACAATTAGTACTCAATGAGGTGCTTGATATTTAAACCAAAGACTCCCTTCCTTAAAGAGAAATATATTTCTAGTGTGGACATGTGGTGCGTGACAAAAGTTTTCTTGGACGATGCAAGACATTCATCTACTCATCCAGATAGAGAATCCATGACTATCCAAAGTACAGACACCACCAACATCCAGCTTAGTGAAATGATGAGTTTTTACTATGTCTACTTTCAGGACTATGGGTAAGAAAATACAAGGGTAGCAATGACTCAGTGACAGCTGTATCACCTAAGTTGACCACAGCATGTGTGACAGTTCACAAAGCTGGGATCCTGGGGCACATTACAAAGCCTGCAGGCAGCTCAATGTGTTGGAGAGCATACTTTCCATGTGCCTCAGTTAGTCTAAACATCTTCCAAGCAGACAGCTGGCGTCTTTGCATATTTTTCCTCTGAAAGTCTTCTTTGCAGCTTGGCTCTTCTGAGGAACTCTCAGCTTTTATTGCTTACTCTGGCAGGGAGGGGCCTAGTGAATCTGATCAGTTTCAGGGATTTCCTGAAGCTCTTCTGAGTTATTCCCTTCCTATTTACAGAGCTCCTTGCAAGATGTAAGGCTTCAATCTCAGAGGAATCTGTTGCACAACATGCTGTGTCTCACTTCTAGAGTAGAATAGGAAGACAAAGAAGACTAATGGATGAGAATCATGCTTTGCCCATGAGCTGGTAAGGAAACAAAGATGCTCTATGTCTAAAAACAGGTTGCACACTCAATATCCTTGGACCATCCAGGATAATTTGTATCTGTAATGTTAAAATCAGTAAGAGAAAGAGATGGAAACAGAGTCCAGAAGTTTGGCAGCTACATATGTCTTCTTTAAAACCATGATAATTAATGTCTGTGGGATGTAACATTTGAAAAATCACAGTGATACTTAGCTAATTAGACATCAGTGAATAAATATTAATCCTGGAATCCAAAACATCCATTCAAGAGACTTCACAATCATAAGCTTAATCCCATACAATGTCCCAATTTTTATTCACATGTAAGATTGAATAGCCAACCAAGTGTTCATTATCTTTAAAGTTAAGCCTTTTATGCCTCTTTGAGTGTTTATTCCACAGTCTCATACATTTTTAGGGTTTTGCTGATAGGATACCTATTTTTTTTTTGAAAAATCTAAACTTTATGCTACAGGCCATCACTGATGGGGGCCAGGACAGGAGCTCAAGCAGGAACCTGGAGACTGGAATTTCAGTAAACCCTCCCATCCTCAACCTGATTTTTGGTCATTATGTTTATCTATCACATCAATGGAAACTCAAACCAGGACAAGATAGCTCCTTAATTTTTTTTTTTACATGTTGTGTTATTTATTAACTTTAAAAAATGTTTTTAAATTTTTATTTTTTTCTTGGTTATTTTATTTATTTACATTTCAAATGTTACACTCCTTCCCAGTCTCCCCTCTGCAAACCCTCCATCCCATTCCTCCTCCCCTTTGTCTCTAAGATGGTGCTCCCCCATTCATCCACCCACTCTTGCCTCACCACTCTAGCATCCCCCTATGCTAGGGCAAGGATCCTCCACAACCATGGGCCTCCCCTCCCACTGGTACCAGATAAGGCAATCCTCTGCTACTTTTGTAGCCATGGACCCATCCATGTATACTCTGTGGTTGGTGGTTTAATCCCTGAGAGCTCTGGGCAGGGGTGGGGGGCTCCAATTAGTTGATATTGTTCTTCCTATAGGGTTGCATTCCCCTTCAGCTCCTTCAGTCCTTCCCCTAACACTTCCACTGGGGTCCCTGGGCTCAGTCCAATGGTTGACTGTGAGTATCTGTATCTGTCTTAGTCAGGGACTAGCAGAGTCTCTCAGAAGACAGCTATACCAAGCTCCTGTTAGCAAGCACTTCTTGGTGTCAGCAGTGTTTGGGTTTGGTGTCTACAGATGGGATGAATCCCATCCATCTATCTCAGAATTTTTATCTAAGAGTTGTTCCTGTCTAAAGGAAATACAGGAGCAAAAAATGGAGCAGAGACTGAAGGAAATGCCATCCAGAGACTTCCCTGCCTTGATATCCATCCCATTTATTAACTTTATACTACTCTCACATTTCGACAATTGTCTTTTTCTGTTCAGCTGTGAAGTACACTGTCTAATCCTCCAAAGGGCCCAAGTCAAAATTCCCAGCACACAAATGGCAGCTCACACCCATCTGTAGTTCAGATTCCATGAGATCCAATGCCATCTTCTTGCCTCTACAAAAGCTAGAAATACACATGATAAGTACACAAACAAAAGACACATACAAACAAAATTTAATTTAAAACAATTCTAAGATAAACAACTGCTAAGTGGAAATGTTCAGTGTTGGTCCCTTGACCTCTGATCACAAATCCATTGTTCCAAGAACCATATTACCTTTCTTGTCTTAGATAATTTTTAAAAAGTCCACGTGCCCACCACTTCTTGTCCTTATATGACCTAGTTAGGTATCCTCTTTTGCTATGATGGCTAAGGGCCTTCCTCTGGCTCATCCTGACCCCTCTTCTATCCTTATCTGAATTCAGGTTTTTAAGTTGTAAGAAACAGCGCTATCATCAGAAGCAATGACATAAAGCCAACATCTCAAAGCCTTTCTTTCTACAATGTCTACCCAGACTTTGCTTTTTCCTATAGGTTGGAGGAGTTGGTTTTTGTTTTTGTTTTTGTTTTTGTCTTTTCACTCCTCCAAATAGCTAAAAATAAAATAGCTTGGGCAAAATATGTTATGATTGAGCTCCAATTTCTGATCCTCATTATTTGACCAGAGCCAATAGCAATATTAACTAACAGAATTTTTAAACTGCATTCTGCTGAAAGAAAATTTTTAAAGTGATGTGGAAGACTGAACATTCACCTCTTTTGAAATGGCCCATGGTGGAATCCTGTCTGTGAAGTTTGTTGCTAGTTCAGTCTAGCATAGGGAAATGGCGCACAGGGCAGGCTCTTGAAATGGAGCAGAGCAGTTCTCTGCTGTGGAGATCAAAGGCGATTTCACAAGTGGGCACCTGAAATAATATGAAGAGAGTGGTTAATGTCTTCCCTCCCCTGTGTTTCCCATTTAGCCCTCAACCCCCACATTATCTCCTTACTGAAACTTATGGGTATCACTGAAATGGCAGGAGCTTAAAAAATAATTTCTATAACAAAGAAAAGGTTGTACGGTTGCCAAATATTGAACAAGCTCCTAGAAAATATTCTGGTTTGGTTCAACTCAAAATTTGGCCCGAGATGAGAGAATCTGTTTGATTGTTGGTTGCTTGCTTTTATGAACCTGCAGCAGGTTTGGAAATAGAGTTTGATCCCATGGGACAACGTTAGATTGTTCTTTCTGTGTGTCTATATGTTTTTAATAGGGACTCTTGATTAAGAGTAAAAGGGTTCAGCACCCTTTTTAGCCCATCTTTGCTGTTGTTGTTTTTCCTTTTACCCTTTCTTTATAACAAATATCACCTACTCTAATATAGTTAAATGCCCAAATCACTACTGCTGTCTATTCGTAATTTTTCAGACTTATTTATTTTATTCCACATGTAGGATTATTTTGTCTGTGTGTGTGCTTATCTGTGCATGCACACATGCATTCGTGAGTGTGTGTGTGTGTGTGTGTGTGTGTGTGTGTGTGTGTGTGTGTGTGTGTATGTAGGTGTACGTGATGCAAATTCCAGGTGTTCATGGAGGTCAGAAGAAGACATTAAATGCCCTTCCAGAAGACCCAAGTTCAAGTTTCATAACCCATGTCCAGTACCTCACAACCACATGCAGTTTTAGTTTCATGGAATCTGGTGCGTGTTTTGAACACATTCACGCTTCTTTAACTTCTCTCAAGTTTGTTCACTCTTCCCTGCCCACCAACTTTGTGGCCTGCACCCCCACCACACATACCCTTTAAAATTAATCCACTAAGTCAAATCTATACTGCTTATAGACTCTTGACCAACTTCGACTGGAATTTTGTTGAACTACCAGGGACTATACCTTAAAATACATCTTCTCCAAGTTTCTATTGTTTGCTAGTATGTCATAGCTTGGATAGAACTTTTTTTCCCTCTATGCTATGATTTTGTCTAGCCTCTGCTTTCACTGGTGTATCTAGTCCAAACTGCTGTGAGTTTGTAAAAGCTACTGCCCTACTGTGTCTATAAAACACTATGACCTTGTGGCCACCCACCAACTCTGAATCTTACTGTCTTTCCACCTCTTCTTCTGTAATAGCCTCTGAGACTTGGGAGGAAGGTATATGCTATAAATATTCTGATTAGGGTTGAGTGTTCCGAACTCTACTTTCTTATCTTTCCTAGTTCTTGTCTATGTATCAATCACTGTCTACCGAGGGGGAAAAAAAACTTCCTGTGATGTTTGGGAGATATACTAACCTATGAGTATAGCAATAAGTGACTAAAAATACTATTTGTTGAAAAGACTGTCACTGAGATTTGCATAGGTATTTTTGCTGTTTACTTGTAGATTGTGTCTTATATTCTATTGACATATACATCTCTCTAACTACATTCCATTGGTACTGATACCTTCCCAATTATGTCACTCTTTTGATTACTGTATCTATATAATAAAGAGCATGAGAAAGAATGGTCCTCATTATTTTCTCTTTCAAAATTATTTTAGCTGGGACCAAGTTGCACATTAAGTTTTGGACCACTTTCAAATCTGTGAAAACGCTACTCAAAATCCTCTCATAGACAGTAATTATGGAGAAGACAGTGGCTTTTGGTTTCATGTGATTGAGTTTAGCACAACAACAAAACAAATGATAGCAGAAGTGAACACAGTACTGTTCTATTTTTCCAGATAAGAAATGAGAAGAGATGCCTATGGCCATGGATGCTTTTCTCTATGTATAGAGTCTCAGCAGTCTTGTAACAAATAAAAGGAGAATGATGCATACCTATACCACAGTAGTTTAACACAGAAATTGCATTTCTTAAGGGCACACACTGTCTTCCACTAGTTTGTGTTTATCCCAGGCAAATATCCATAACCATTCCTTTTAGCTCCCATTTATATAACATATCTCTTTCTAGTCAAGATGCTAATGGCTAGAATTCATTCCACATTGATCCAGCGGTTAACCCAGTGTGCCTCAATTTAGAATCATGCATGGGCTCATGAGGGATTTAGTTTTGCATATTTCAGCTATTGACTATTCCAGATAAATATCACAGAAATCAGTCTAACCTGAATCTTGTGAACCTATTGGTGTTTCTCTACTCAACACAAATACATAGGTCTTTATCTACATGAGCACTTTGTTAAAAATACTTCACTGTAAATATGTGATGAGAATAACAGAGGGAACGTCAGTGACCTCACAGCATGCTGAGTTTCAGACTACCAGCTTCTGAATCTTGCATTTTAATGGGAATTTTAAGGTATGAAATCCTTAGCAAAGAAACATAATTCTAAAAAAAAAAAAACTTACATCAACAATAAAGTTTCCAAAGCAAAGAAAACTCAAATAAGCTGTAAGCTGAATTCTATGTTCACATCATTTTGATTTCAAAAAGATAAATTCAATGTAACACTTGGAATATTTCACAGAGGAGAATTTGGATCAGGGAAAAAAACCACTGTGTTAAGTCAACAGTTTTGCTTTGAAACTTCTTCCCTGTTCTTGAGCGAACACCCAGACGATCAATGTTAGTGCGAGATTTCCTGAATCCAAGGAACTCGTGCATGGTGCAGGCTCCCAGGATGAATAATCACTGGCTTCCAGACACACGTTTTTGGAGAATAATTTTTTTTTATTTCCTAGCACTTCATTTAAAAAAAAAAAACAAAAAAAATCCAAAAAAAAACAACAAAACAACTTCTTTCTCATTTTTACCTTTAGTATCTTTTTTTTTTTTTTTTTTTTTTTTTTTTTTTTTTGGTCAGGCCTGTGACTTTGGCTTTTAATCTTCTGCTACCCTCCACCCACCCCTGACTCTGACCCCTGACCACTTGTCCAAGTGAGTATTCTCACACAAAGGTTAGTCTACACATTTAGGAAGCTTGACAGAAAGTGACTGGTTACCTCTTAGAAATAGTAACATGGAAGACTGTACCCACTACTGCCTATATTTAATGACAGTGACATGACTGTACATAAGGCTAGCCCAACACCATACCCCTGTCCACATTCAAATATGAGATTCCTCAGATGATACACACAAGGCTATAAACAGGAGCTCACACTTTAAAGTACATGTTCAAAATACACAAACGTACAGGGTATGTTGCAAGAGTTGCAAAGAAGAGAAGATTACTAATGCCTTAGGCTCTGGAAGTATTATTTTGCAAGATTTACCGCAATAGATTTTTGGTTTTTTATTAAAGGCAATTTGCCTCCCAGGGACCACTTGGCCAAGCTTACAGACGTTTTTGGTTGTCATAGTTGAGACAGAGACAGGGTGATGGGGCAATTTACTTTCATTTAGTACAAAGAGGTCAAGGGTGCTTCTAAGCATCACACAGAGCAGAGGTGCCTACCTTCATAAAGAATTTAAGTTTTAACTTCAAATGCAAATAAAGACCAGCAGTAGGGGAAAACCGCTTTAAAAATGTAAATTGTGTAGACATACAGATGAACTTTAAGAAGGTCTGTGTCAATGACTGAGTTCATTGTGGGGGGGAAAATATCAGATATATCTAGCAAAGAAGGGGACATTCTTGACACCTCACTTCTCTGGCATATCAGTGAATACATTCCAAGATTTCTATTGCCACATCATAAAAATATACTCCTCATTTTCTTTCCTGGGTGGACAAGAGTGGGAAAGTTGTGAGTTGCCTCAATAAATTCCAGAAGACTTCAGTAACTAGATCATAATACTCTTCAATCAGCAAACTTGAAATCAGTTCCTTGTCAGGAACTTTTCCTTTTTGGCAAAACCAAAAGCCTGCAAATGACTCTGCTTTCAAGCTGATATATAATGTTATTTTAATGAGATTTTGACGTGTCCCTCTAAGTCATGAAGGAAAGCTATAAACATACCATGTTGGAAAGCTATAAACATAATGCAATAAAATCAACATTATTTTTAATTACTTCCTCTCTGCATCATCACATGCATGTGGAGGAAAAGAAAAAGATGTCCAAAGCATCATTTACAGTTTCAAATGGCTTTCTGCTATCCGCAGTTCACATTCTATGGTGTTTCCACATAGAGAGAAAATAAGTTGAAATATAAGAGGAGATGATCTATTATCTAACACATGGCAACTATATAATAAGCTTATCTTTATCCTTGGTAATATCACTCCTTCCAGATATGACCATTAATATGCAAGATCAGATCTGTAGAGCTAGTCTTGAACCCTGAAGTTTTGCTTCACTATAGTCAGGATGTATATAAACAGCAAGGCTGCATCAAGAATAATTCTAGGAACTCATCCAATTTGATCTCTTTCCAAAAGTGAAATTCACAGTATTAAAGACAGGAACCTAAAGATGTCAGTCTCTACAAATTACTATAAAACATTTAAAATCAAGACTCTAGTTGGCACCAAATATTGGAAGGTGCTAAAAACACATCCATCAATGAATTTGGGTTAAAATATGTCCACGAATGACTCCTTGTGAAGAGATAACTTTTGTATAACATGACTCGTGTGTGTGTGTGTGTGTGTGTGTGTGTGTGTGTGTTATATGCAAATGATATGGGGTATGTGTATGTGCACGTATGTGTGCAAGTAGGTATAGCGTGTGTGAGTGTGTGTATGTGTGGTGAGATCTCAGGGATGTGTGTATATAGAAGGTGTAATCTGTGGGGTAGGTCCTTGGGATCTCTGCTGTGTGTGTGTGTGCACGTGTATGCATGTACAGCTGTGCTGGATTGTGCAGACATTTACTGAGATCAGCATTGATATCAGGATGGGCTCTTTGTTTACTTACTATAAATCTGGGGCTGGTCAGTGATACCTGAAGATGCACCTATTTCCATTCCTCCTGTGCTGGAGTTGGAGGCATGAACCATACTTGTAGAGTAGATCTAAAATCAGATCTTCACTCCTCGAGCCCCAAGGCCTGGGATAATTTGTTTTTGCCTTTGTTTCCCGATTTCATCCAGGAATACAACTACATGAACATTATTCAAATGAATTTGCTTAATGACTGTGTTTCACTTTTCTTTTTATTGGCTCAAGACTAATAACTTATATTTGGGTGTTCCATTTTCAGAAACTCTAGTCACAGTTGGCATAAGAATACAGTTATGAAAATGGGATAACAAGTTTTATTGCTGTAAGGATTGTGACTGTAAATACAGTGACCCAGAACTATTAGAGCTACCCAGAACTATTGTGTGTGAGGTCTTTTCTGCTTTGCTATTCATGGTAATTCAAAATAAAATTTAAAAAGCAAACAAAATGTAGTAGAAAAGTAAAATCAGTAAATTTATTGTTAAGAATTTCTTTAGAGTTCTCTCTTCACATTTTAATTTTATGGTCTAAAATGGTTCTGTGTTTCCTTCTTTCTCCTGAGTTTTGAAATCCACCAAACTCTGAGTGATGCATATGGTATAGATGATAGTGTGTTTTACAACTTACCACAGGTATTTTATATTATTGGCATTATTTCCTCATGACTTCAGACCATAGCTCCAAACATAGTACTTTAACACTAAGACAAAGTTGGTTGTTGAAGATGATTTCTTATTTCTAAACACATAAAGGGACATGAAAGCCAATTTTCAGGTTAGAATGTTAGAATCATAGAAGTGTAGTTTGGTGGTTAAGTGCTTTCATAAATATGGAGAGACTTGTCAAAGCTGAATCTGTTAATGTGCCCTCAGGTTTGCGTTATCCTACAGCTTTTCTCTTCTTTTTCTCTCAATAATTTTGCCCTTGTGAACTGTAAGAGGGAATCCTTCTCCCCTAGACACACTGTCCTGGAGGAGTCCCTAACTCTCATCCACAAAGTTTGCCTCTTTCCCTGATTCTTTACACTTTGAAGTTTGTCATTCTTTGTCTCCCATCTATAGCAACTGTCCTCGTCATGAAGGTCTTACAAAATGTTTACCGACTTGGAGAGGAACGTTAAGAATTTCAACTTTTAGACAGTATCAATTGTTTCTACATATGTGATCGTATGATAGAAGACAAGAGGCCTGGAAAGATGGCTCACAGTTAAGGGTGTGTATTGCGCTTGCACAAGACCCAAGTTCAGTTCAGGTTTCAGAACCCACATCCTACAACCTACAACCTTCTATAACTCCTGCTCCCAGGAAGGCAGTGCCTTTGTCCTCCCTGTATACCTCTACTCACACCCAAATACACACAGAGATGCACACACATGTGCATACTTCTTTTTTTTAAAGACAAAAGAAAAATAATTTATATGCATTTATTCATAATTTTCATATATAACGTCCCACAATCCCCACAAATACATTAAATGAGATGTCTTTCTTTTGAAAGCTCTATCACAGACTTGATACCATCCTAGGGTTATACATTAAAATTAGTGTATACATATAAGTATATAACAGCAATTAAAGGGGGAAAAGAGGATATGAATTTGAAAGATCAGGAAAGATTTAGAGAGGAGTTTGGAAGGAGAAAACTGAAGGGAGCAATTATGTTATTATTTTATAATCTCAAAAATAAAAAAATTAAAATTAACAGAATGGAATTTGAGCCAGTTTTAGCATTTCTTCAATATATTTCTAAGATCATTTGATCCAAAACTGTAAGGACACTCTTGAGTTTTGTTGTCTTGTTAAAACGTAAGAAAGGAGTGGGATACTTTGAAAAATGGTTATGCTCTATTTTGAAAGGATGGCTTCAAAATCTAATGAAAACAACTTCCATTATGTTGGAAAGCTAATATTAATAATATTAATCTTCTAGATCTAAATAAAAATAATATCCATCTAGAAAATAATCCACCCAGCATTAAGAGCTCTTATGAGTCACTTTTAAATTTTTTCCATCTGGTCATTTCTAAGAAAAAGCTATTCAGGATTTCCAAGTAACAAATATATCAAGCTAGGTAAAATTTACTCACACAATTTCACACACACACAAACACATGCCCTGCCAGAGGGAGAAATGTACTCTTCAGTTTCAAAGAAGCAGGTTTTTCTCCACCAATTCTGCCACAACTAAGGGGCTCGTTTGTAACTGAGGCCATGAAAGTAGACGAGCCGTGCTATAACGGCTATGTAAGATCTTTAGCTTCTGCGACAGCCTTGGTCAAAGCAATATGAAACTGGTGGCAAAAGGAAACACTAGCTGTATGAGTAATTGTTAGCCACTGATAACCTCTACTACTTTGATAATCATAAACACCAATGTGACATTACTTTCTTTTTTTTATTTTTTATTGAACACACTTAAGACATTGGTTGTATAAAGAAAAACACTACTCTTTGTTTATCCTTTATACCCCCCGCCCCTGTTTGTTAGGAATAAATAAAACAGTAGAAAATGCATATCGCAGTCAGCACTAGAATCCCTCATCTGGAAGACTGCTTCCCCTCCCCCCTTCATCTACTTACTCACTCAGTGGTAGCCTCATTACAACAGTGGTTCTCAACCTCCCTAACACTGCAGCCCTTTAACACAGTTGAGGTTTATACCTGGGGTTTTCTTGAGCACTCAACAATGCTCAGATCCAGTGAAACCTCCTTAGATGTTGCTGAGGCTCTTTTTCTGGTTCCTTTTCTAAGAACTGTCATCAGTTCATCTCTACCTGGGTTAGAAACTATAAACTCTACTTTTACCTTCAAGGGAAGTAAGATCAACTAAGGCACAGCTTTACAAGAGTTACAATGAGCTTTGTTGTATATATTCTTAAAATATAAACCATTACTTTTTCAATGCATATTGCACACTACGGTTGCAGTACACACAGTTCCCTACCTACTAGAGGTTCCTAATCCTTTATGCTCAGTTTGCTTGTCCAAGACCAACTCCTCCTGGCTTGGTCTCTCTCCTGCCTTCCATTTTATAAAAGAAAACCAAAAGTTAAGTGTCCATTAGGGAGATAAATAAATCATTTTGGGAACAATAACATTGTTCAACGTTTCCTTCCCTGTTTTCTTTATTGATCCCCAAACCTGTTGAGGATTTGGAGTTCTTGGTAAGTGAGGAATTAGGGAAACAAAGAGGCTGGATCTCACCTGCAAGTTTTCAAGTCAAGGGTTGGCTGGGGAAAATATTGTTGGCTCGGAACAAGGAGAAAGGTAGAATCAGTGTGTACACTAGAGATGGCAGAAAAGAATGGGCCACATGGAATGAAGTCAACATGGAAACGACCTGCCAGGACTGAGAGGAAAGATAAGGAAGCTATGAGAGATGGCTCCAGAAGTATGAGACCAGATATTATAAAATATATTTATGGGTGAAGACAAATTGGATTGCTTGTTTTTGATATGCTCTTCAATATCTTGTAATTAGTATGAGAATTTTTTAAGTATATTCAATGAAATATGACATAGCCACTTCCCATTTACTCTTTTCAAGTGCTCCCAGATCTTCCCCAACACAACCACTGTCAAATTTCATGTATTTTCCTTCTTTCCTTCCTTCCTTCCTTCCTTCCTTCCTTCCTTCCTTCCTTCCTTCCTTCCTCCCCCCCCCCCCTTTTGAAACTGGATTTCTCTTCATTCTCTTGGTCTTCTGGGCTTCTCTTCTGTCCCCCCCCCATATCTGATCCTGTTCTCCTTTCTCTTTCTCCTGCCCCTCCCCTCTCTCACCCAGATCCCTCCCTTCCTCTGCCTCCCTCAATTATTTCCTTCCCCCTTTTAAGTGTGATTGAAATCTCCTCACTTGAGCATTTCTGCTTGTTACACTTCTTAAAGTCTGTAGGTTTTATCTTAGGTATTCTCTACTTTTTTGGCTAATATCCACGTATCAGTGAGTACATACCTCACTCCATCCATTTGCCTGGAAAATTCATGATGTCCTTGTAGGACCCCAAATTTAGGGACCCCGCTCTAATCCAGGAACAGGGAACACCCACGAACACAAGAATCCTCTCTTGTTGCAAGACGCATGAGGTTTATTTGGCAGAACTCTGGGTCGACACGTACCTCGCGCAGGAGGCAGGGGAGTCGACCCCCAGACTCGGAGCCTAGGGGCTTTTAAAGACGCAAAAGGTTGGGAATACAAGGAATTTTGGCAAAAGGCACGGGATTGATTCATTAACAGAAAGATTACATGTCAGCAGAAAAAGGGGGCATTAGAGCTGTTCCGGTGGGCTTGGGACTTATCTAACAACCAGTTGATTTATGTGACTTTACTTGGCGCCAAGAGGTAATGAAGAGACAGGAAGCTCCGGCCAGCTCCGGCCAGATGGTGTGGATGGCCTTGCCTGTCTCCGGATTGAGGGGTGAATCCAACCAGATGGTGTTAGCTTAGATAATATAGCCCCATTTGTCCTTGAATACCTTTTCATACAGTCAAGCTGTTCTTAGGAATGCTTTAACAACAGCCCCGCCTTGGCCTGCCTGGGGCTGTTCTGCTTTGTTCCCAGTCCCTAAACAAGTTACACAATTTCATCTTCCTTCATCCTCATTTTTAATAGCTGAATAGTATTCCATTGTGTAAATGAACCACATTTTCTGTATCCATTCTTTGGTTGAGGGATATCTGAGTTGTTTCCAGCTTCTGGCCATTATATATAAGGCTGCTATGAACATGTCTGGGTTGAGTGGGAGGTACCAGAGACCCAGGAGTTGAGGCATTCTTGGGACTCATTGGGAGTAATGCCCTATATTAGACAGGGCCTCAAGTGGAGGGACAGGGTTACTAACCCACAGTCAAAATTCCTGACCCAGAATCATTCCTTTCTAAAAGAACTGAAGGGAGAAAAATGGAGAAAACACTGAAGGAAAAGAGGTCCAATAATCTTATGGGGGCACATCAAGGTCTGACACTACTATATTATGATGTGCCTACAGACAGGAACTTGGCATGGTTGTCCTCAGGGAGAATCTGCCAGCAGCTGACTGAGACAAAAACAGATAATTACACACAGCCATTGGACTGAAGTCCGGGTCCCCTGTGGTAGAATTAGGGGTAAGATTGAAGAAGCTGAAATGGAGAGTGATCCCATAGGAAGACCAGCAGTCTCAACTAACCCAGACCCCAGGAAGCTCCCAGAGACTGAGCCACCAACCAGAAGCATACACAGACTGATCCAAGGCCCCTGACACATATGGAACAGAGGTCTGCCTAGTCAGGCCTAAGTAGGAGAAGATACACTTAATCCTTGAGAGACTTGATGTCCCAGGCAAGGGGGAGACCTAGTGGGTAGGAGCACTCTCTAGGAGGCAAGAAGTTGGAGGAACAGGATGAGGAACTAAGGGAAGGGAATCGAGGGGGATCAATGACTGGAATGTAAATAAATAAAACAGTTTTGGAAGGAAGGAAGGAAGGAAGGAGGGAGGGAGGGAGGGAGGGAGGAAGGAAGGAAGGAAGGAAGGAAGGAAGGAAGGAAGGAAGGAAGGAAAAAAAAGCTTTAAAAAGCAGTAGAAAGAAGGAAAATTATTATTTACAGCTGGAATTCCAATACACTTAAAAATTATTTATTTTGCCGGACAGTGGTGGCGCACGCCTTTAATTCCAGCACTTGGGAGGCAGAGGCCAGTGGATTTCTAAGTTCGAGGCCAGCCTGGTCTACAGAGTGAGTTCCAGGACTGCCAGGGCTATACAGAGAAACCCTGTCTTGAAAAAAAACAAACAAACAACAACAACAAAAATACTTTTTAAAAAATCTTTACTTTTTCAACAACCTACTAAGTCTATTTAGTGCTGTTCCTAAGCACACAGGTTGGGGTCATCCCTAGGAGCACAGACAACTTCTGAGTAAGAATGACTTCCTTCACCCACTGGCTATCAGTTAACAAAGGAACCTCAGCTAGGGGTGGTGTTGCAACCAGCAAGAAAGATGCAACCACCGGTTCTTCTTTAAGTAGTTTACTCAGGCAGCTATTTTCTTCAAATCTCCCAGCCTCTCTAGTTACAAGTGTTTTTCTCTCCTCCAGCCACAACCATGCCCCCCACCAATCACCACAGGTCACATCACGTCACCAGGCAGGCTCGCTCAGCCAATCAGGGATTAAGGGCCATCTACTAAACATGGGCTTATTTACTACCTGGAGCAGACTTCCATCCGGCTGGCCTGTTTACAGCCTGAAATGGCTTCCTACAGGGTGGGTCTTAGTTTTACAGCCCGAAATGGCTTCCTACAGGGTGGGACTTAGTAAGCCTGCCCACAATCCTTGCTTGAATTTGATTGGTGTGATCCTGTGCAGGTCTTCTGCAGGCAACCACTGCTATTGTGAGGTCATGAATATGGCGGCCTGATCTTGTTCACAGCCCTCCTTCCTGCTTTTATGCCTTCCTTTTTTTTTTTTTTTTTTTTCTGTTTTCTCTTCTGTCATATTCCCTAAGCCTTGATGTGGGGACTTGAGCAAGAAAAGATGAATTTTATTTTGTCCTATTTCATATTGTCCTGTTTACAATATTTTCAACTGTGAAGGATAGTTAATCCTGAAATGATCTTTTAAAAATGTTAACATTTTCTTATAAGAAGTAAAATTGTAATAATTTGTGATCTCTGATTACTAGAACAATTTAATATCTTTCTTCATGCATGTTTATTATTTATATTTGCTCACTTAATAAGCTGGCTCTCACATCAAGCAGTGAGCCTATTATTGTCTCACAAAATTGCAGAAAGTCACAAGAAAAGACAAGGCCTTCTTGCATTTAAATGATTATTTCTATAACCTCTAGTTTGTCAGTATTATTTGACAGGGTGTTCCTATGTACTAAACTTTGCTCCAAACATTCCATAGAATGCAAGGTGTCTTCAAAGTCACCAACTTACTGTCTTGGTTTTCTGAATGCTGAGATTATTATGTGAAGGTTTTAACCTAAAACTTTTAAGTGTGTTGGAATTTCAGATATTAACGTTAGTTTGTCTTTTGAATTCTACTGTTTTGGGGAAAAATACCTTTCTTCCTTCCTTCCTTCCTTCCTTCCTTCCTTCCTTCCTTCCTTCCTCCTTCCTTCCTTTCTTCCTTCCTTCCTCCCTTCCCTCCTCCCTTCCTCCCTTCCCTCTTCTCTTCCTTGCTTCCTTCCTTTCTTTCTTTCTCCCCTTCTTCCTTTCTTCCTTTTTGTCATTGGGTTCTAACATTGAAACGTCTGGTTGTTTCTTCCATCTGGAGTTTATTTGTATAAGACCCAGAATCTGATAAGCATGGATTGAGTACACAGAAATGTCTGGGGAAACCTACTGTTTCTATGACTACATCACTTCTAATCAATACTTACATCCTAGTTTAAATCACAATCGTCCTCGCCTTCCACCAAAAGGTAAAGTGTCTTTCAATAATAAATGTTCTTACTCATCTTACCTCGTTTTTCTTGGCAGCAACCTGACCCTATGACAATTTACACTCCATCTATTGTCAGGGATGCAAATGGTTCTACGGTTTGTTAATGTCCAAGAAACGCCCTCACCTCTGAATCACTTTTTCCCCAAACATAAATCCCTGGGCCAACAAAGAAAAGTGGTATTTTTCCATCTCCATAATTCCTGTTATTTTAAGTCTATCCTCTAACCAAAGTGGCTTTGTGTTTCTTTTTCCTTGATAACTCACAGGTTCAAATGTAAGAATTTATTATTATAAGGAACAATTATGAGGTTCAAAGCACGCTGTGTGCATTCCATGCTTCCAGCTTCTGGTACTGATATACGGAATGAAATACTTGTGGTTCGTCTGCTCGCATGGAATGGATGAGCTCCAACTGCTGGCGGTGAAAGCCTTAATGAATGTCTGCGTTCGTCAGACCCAACGGGGACCTAGTATCATGGGAGGTCGCCCAAGTGCTGCATTGCAGCATCTCAAAAACAAACTTTGACCATTTCACTTCTTCATTCCAGCTATTCTTCAGCATCAACAATGGCAACCACTGGAGGGAGGGAAAATGGCTTTGCTGGGTTTTTTGCTTTAAACATCATCCTGGGGTTTAAGATGTCAAGATATCTTTTTTTTCCACTGAACTAGACAAACAACTGACCTTTTTGAACAGCTCTGACATTTTACTTCTTCAGGGCCATGTGTTCAGCATTTTGATAACTCTCCACTCGTAAAATAGCTCTAATTTAATGAGATAGTGCACCCCCTTAGCAAAACAAAAAGTAAAATTCAAAACAAAAAACGGACTTAAAAATAGTATTTATTTTTACTTTATGTGTGGGTACTTTGTCTGTGTGTAAGTATGTAAATACCATGTACATGCACTGACTACCAGGACCAGAAAAGAGTCCCCTAGCAGTGGAGTTACACATGGTTGTGAGCTGCCACAGGGATGCTAGGAACTAAACTCGGGGCCCCTGCAACAGCATCAGCTGCTCTATACTGTTGATTTATCTCCCCAGACCTGCTTTTCTTTTTAATATCTACTTAGTTTTAATTAAAAAAAATAGAACTACTTAGTAACTCTGACTGTTCCTGTCTTGTTTCCTTAGTAGTAGACGATCTCTGTTTTCCTATATAATATTCGTGATTTCATAATGAATACACATGTTTTAGCTACTGCGTACATACATCCCACTGTAAAGCTAAAGAGGGGTTCATTCTGAGGCTGAAGATTTAAAGTGAATTTCTTTAATAGCATAGAACAAACATTGGGTATATTATATAGTGAATATCTAGTAATGTGGTTGAACACATGAATAACCTGTGACCTGTGTATTATACTTTAAACACCTCAAAACTTTTTGATTATTTGAACATTTATAACTTGCAATGTTCATCCATTTCAATAATAGTTTATAGATCCAAAAATTATACTATATACCATGTCAGATGTTAACTAATCCATCCAATTACTCATTTCTCTACCATCTATTATGACAGAGATTGCACATAGATACCAAACCCATTGATATCTGATACTACTCACACATAAAAGATGATAATTCATATCATTTTCCCCAGTATCATCTAGTGACTAATAAAATGTTGGTCAATAATGCCAATCATGACCATTAGGACCAGCTCCTAACAGAATCACACCAATATCCCTAGTCTCTTTACACACATGGCTCTAACATGGAAAAGGTTTGAAAGCCTATATAAAGTAGAACTATAAATTGGAAAGCAACAGATTGCTTGAATAAACACATATAAGGTGATCTGTCCAGGAAGGTGCATTTCTAACAATGATATAATCTGACAATAGGCATGAATGATGCTGGATCTCAGAGATTATAGGATGTAACTTATTATGGTACCTAATATCATTCTAACTCATTGAAAAGTTGGTGCTTTGAAATGGGTACTCACAGAACAGATAACACTAGTGAGAAGTGATTTGTAGAGACAATGGGTTAAAATAATGGAGTCCCAGTCCGTGTCATTTCATCAACGAATAAATGATGGGAGACCGAAGCACAGTAAAAGCATAAAGAGCATCATGTGCTTACTGAACCCTCTGACTCTTAGATACATGGCTTAAAGGAACATTGCCCAGGTTAGCATTAGCCTCCTTTAACAATTCACCATAAAAGAAGAGATCAACATGAAACAAACCTCTTTGTTTTTGAGTAGATATCAGACAAGATCTGTACATCAACTTTTTGGGCTGATAAACCCCACAGCCTCTATACTCTGAGAAACAGAGATAAGTGGGAAAAGACTCTGGGCGGACATGATAATCGGTGAAAACAAACATAAAACCACAACTCTGAAAAAGACTAGTTCGAGGATATGATCTTAAAATATTATTTTACCTGGTTCCCAGGGTTTGGTATTGCACTACATAGTAGTGGGCAAAGAGGCAAAAAGTGATCAGATAAGAGAATTACTGTTAGGAGAAATTCAAATATGGCTGGCCCTTGGCTCATGAAATCAACTGTGAATAAAATAATTGGGGGATATATTGGTTTTACATAAAATCGAGTTGGGTAAAGAGTGAATTTTAAGCTTTAAAATTAGTGTTGGGTTCCCCAAATTTCAGCAGGACCAGTCATACTACTAAAAGCTTCCTCATGAAGACCATAGAGGAACATGCACCATGACCAGGAGGAGTCGTGGGTTTTCAAGCATCAGCAAGGGCATGGGACTTTGATGTGTAGCTGGAGAGTAGAAAGTAAGGCTTGAGAAATGAGGAAACAGAACAGGAAAGGGTGACATAGCTCTTCATCAAACTCCTTCATCTCTCTCCTGTCCCAAGCAAGGTAAGCTGCGTTTTCTATCTTACTCCCACAACTGAGAAAATTTTCCATGAATTATGAATGAAAGTGACCTTTGTTTCTCCAGGCTTGGTCCATCCATCCATGCACTCACGAGATTTACTCCATTTGCCCTTACATTCTAACTGAATAGAGAAGACTTTGAGTCCAGTAAGAGGAGAGATAAAAAGTTGAAGAAGCCTGGGTCCCTCAGTGGTCACCATAAACACCTGAAGAGGGTAAGAAAGAAACTTTTATTTAGATAGAATTGTGCTTTACTTTTATTTTTAATAAACTGTATTTCACAGGAAGATGATCCTATTTCCTAATTCACTAACTGACCCAACTTGAGACCCATCCCATGGGCAAGCATGATTCCCTGGTACAGTTAATGATACTCTTGTTATGCTTGCAGACAGGCTCCTAGCATAACTGTCCTCCAAGAGGCTCTAGCCAGCAGCTGACTAAAACAGATGCAGATACCTACAGCCAAGCATAGGACAGAGGTCGGGGGTCCTTATGGAAGAGTTGGGGAAAGGATTGTAGGCCCTGAAGGAGATAGGAACCCAACAATGTCAACTAACCTTGGAACCCTGGGAGCTTTCAGAGTCTGAGGCACCAACTAAAGAGCACAGGCTGAATCAGGCCCCTGCCACATATGTAGCAGAGGGCTGCCTTGTCCTACCTCAGTGGGAAGGACTGTGCCTAATCCTGCAGAGACTTGATGCACCAAAGTGGGAGAATACCCACGGGTGCCCCACCCTCTCAGAGCAGAAGTGGGATGGGAGGAGGGACTCTGTGAAGGAGGGAACAGAAGGGAGCAGCACTTGAGATTAAATTAATTAATTAATTAATTAATTACCATTAATTAATTAACATACCAAGGAACCTGAAAATAAGTCAAAGGAGAAGAAAGAGGAAGACAGAACAGTGCAGAATATTGTATCATCTACAACTGCTAGCTTTGAGGTAGAAGGAAGGAATAGATGGAACCCAAGTGTGGGAGAGGGCCTCTGGAATCAGAGAAAGAGAAGGAAATGGACTCCCTCTTCCTAGAAAGCCCCCAAGAGGAGAGGCCAGTGTTGCCAACACCTCGATTTTGGCCCAGAAAGAATCACTTCATATTTCAAACCTGCAGAACTATAAAATGATAAATATGAATTATTCAAGCCTCTTATTTTATGGAAATTTACTACAGCAGCAAACGAAAAGTAATGCACCGTCACTCTCGAAACATGTTAGGTTGAAACTGAATGGTGATTTAAAAATCCCTCCTACACCCCCTTCCTTCTATCAAAGCAACCCTTCAGACTGCTTGCTGATAGTACAGATAAAAGTCTACAAAACATACAATGGCTACTCTCCAGCAAGATCTGAACTTTGGAGGGGAAGAAAGCTTATGGTTAATGCATAAATCTTTACCAGATGGAAGTTCAGTCTAGACTAGAGTGCAGGCAAATTATCATTCTGGCCAGCGAATGACAGTATAGAGTTCTCTCGGTTGACCTTCCAACATTCCAGAGCCTTCCTTTATCTGATTTCAATTTATTTATTTTTTTTCAAAAGTGAGAACGAGTCTAAGATGGAGGAATCAAGCTCTGAGATATCTCGGATCTGAGATACACTCAAGATGTAAAGAAACCTACTCAAGCTTGGTTTTCTCTGTCCAGAGTGGAAGGCAACGAAGCACAGACTGCTCTTTCAAATCCCTCTGTGTCCAAAGCTGCTTCAAAAGAACCAGTATTTCCCTGACATTATCAGAAAAGCCAGGCTATGCAGAAACATAAATCTTTTCATGATTTGTGTTCTCGTGTAGCTATTATTGTCAGGATTAATATGTAACAACAAAGAAATAATGACAGTCGTGGGTAATGTTAAATTGATTCCAACATTTACTACAGATATTTACTTTTAATTTAATCATCAAGTACTTAGAAGTAATACAATAAACGAAACCTTGTCTTTTATACAGGATCATCACATAAGACTGGCTGGTCTGGAAGTTGTTATGTAGATCAAGCTAACCCCCCCCACACACACAAACACACACACACAGAGATGTTCATGCCTCTGCCTCCCGAGTACTAGAATTAAAGGTAGACTTGCAAGGCATGCTGCTGACACCTAGGCCTTTATCTAGGGACAAAAAAAAAAAAAAAATGACGAAAAGACCTTAAATTTGTAAAAACTGATCAGCATAGCTCCCTTCATTAGAATCATACCTATGGTATCAATCATGAAGTAAGAAAGGAAAAGTTTGCATACAAGATTTAATAGGAAGTGGGGCTCTCCAGAGGTGGCTCAACTCAAAAGCACTTTTTGTCCTTGCAGGTGACTTTGGCTTGGTTCCTAGCACCCATGTGGCAGTTTACAATCTTCTCTTTTGGTCTTCACTGATATTAAAGTCATGCAGTGCACGACCATGCATGCAGGCACACATGCACACACAAATATATATATGTATATATATGTATATGTATATGTATATGTATATGTATATGTATATGTATATGTATATGTATATATTTAAAATGAAAATATACACATATATATACACATACATATATACACACACATATATACATATATATGTATATATATATTCATTTTAAATCACCATTACAATAGCTTTCTCCCAAAATTATTATTATCTACTAGATTCCACTGAATATACAAAGTAAGGTTATTCATTAGCACTTTAAATCTACCTTTTGGCGTTCTTTAAAATCTAGTCTCCATGCTATGTAAAAGGTGAAGAGTTTTTCATAAAATAGTCTAAAACCTTCTGTGAGGTTGGGTATACTTTGTATTACAGGTAAATTGTCAGTGCTTTGTAAATTCATTAGAACGAAGCTGTTTCTAGAAGATGGTGACCCCCTCCCCACAGCACTTCAGACCCAAATATGCTTATGAAGTGGCTTAAAAGATCCCTTGGGGATGGGATGGCCCCCAACTCTGACAGAAAACAGCAATCCAAATAACTCCCCACTGTAAAACACTGGGCCCTTTAAATATAGCTACAAGGTAGACTAGGTTACTCTGGAATCTAAAGCTACAAGGTTACAGTTGATATAAAAGTAGCTCCAGCTGAAAAAGAGAAAATGGAAGTTCAAGTGTACTAAACTCATCCAAGGAAGAAAATCCCAATCGGGAACTCCAGCTCCTACCCAAGTGGATTTCCCCAGGCAACTTGTGCTGGATGTTTAGAGCACCTGATGTGATAATGTTTTGCAATTTCTTCTCTCTCTCTCTCTCTCTCTCTCTCCCTCTCTCTCTCTCTCCCTCTCTCTCTTCCTATTTATCCATCTATCTCATCTATCATGTACCTCTCACTATTTATTTCTTCACTTTGGTTGATTTGCACCTAAGAAATTTACTCATACCAAAGGATAATTATCCTAAGTCATTCTCCAAACCCTATAAAAAAAAAAGTATGCCCCTATATACTTTGAGATACATATGAAAAGTTTATTGTCAGTGATTGAATATCACTCCTTCAACTCTGGAATGATTCTCTTGCTTGCTTGATTTCTATGAAAAAAAAATGCATTTTGATTCTGTCCTAATTCAAATACCAAACTTACACCTCAGCGTTAAAGTAATCAGTCACGTAAAGACCACAGAAACCGTTCTCCTAGACTAGAAATACGCCATCTTAAATCTGAACCAGTTAAGCAAATGTTCTTTTGTCCTTGACCTAATTATTAAACCCGTGCCTTGGCAAGAGCCTTTTGTGCTTTTCTGAAGGTTTTCAGGGTCCAAACCTCTGTAGTATTAAACGAGCAGAGTAAAATGTGTTCCGTTGCCGCCTACATCCCAAGTCTGAATGTTTTCAAACATGTCAAACTCCCTTTCGTCACCATGCCCCACTGGTTCTGTATAAGCTCTGGCTGCCAAAGAACCTGGTTGAACTTGCCTTGGGAGGGGCCCCGTCCCTGCAAAAAAAGTGCAGAGTGGACCAGCCAGCAGCAGGGTGTCCTACAGCTGTGGGACTCCGCTTGGCAGAGGAAGCCCGACAGTAGCAGGTGCACTATCTGCTGATTTCAACAGACAAGGACTGGGCATGTGTTGTCCTTGCTATTGCTACCTAATCTTGCACACCAGCTGTTCCATTTTATCTATTTGCAAAGAAGGTCCATTAATCTTCCCAGGAAACCCTTCCCTTCTTACGAATCAAGTGTATAAACAAGTCTATGGCTTCATGGGTTTTGCTGCTACTGAACTTACATTTCTCCATTGACTTAGTGTTCCCTGAGGAATCCATCAGAAGCCACTAGTTGCTGTTGTTGTTTATTTCTGAATAGCTCTGTTCTACACGTTCCCATCCCAAATATAGGTCAGTTCTTTTAGCAAGAGAAAGTAGTGTCTATAGTTGAGACAGGTTCAACCAACGATCATTTAAATAATCTATCTGAAGACTACCTCAACATAAAAAAAATACTCTTCTGGTCCTTTTAGTAGTTGCTGGCATCAGATTTTCAAACTTCCATGGCAAAGTAGGAACTAAGATCTGATGAGTACAATCATGGGCCTCAGTAGTCTCTGGGCTTCATAAGGAACACGAGTGCTACCTCTGACGACTCTCCTTCCCTTCACCCAGGGTGAATGTGGGCAGGCACTGTGCTTCATTCTATGGTGGCTGCAAAGCTGCTGAGAAAAATGTCTGTAGGTGACTATGTTGGGAACTTCCTGTGGGATTGCCTCAATTAAAGAGCTTGCCCAAGGTCTGACCTTTTGTCGGGTGATTGATGAAAATGTCTGACCTTTGACCTTTTCTCAGGTAGTAGATGGAAGACACGGTATAGGGCACATTCATCTCACCCCAAATGGAGTCCATTCCAAAGGTCTCCCCAGCTCCACATGTGCCTGAGGAGCCCATCAAGGCTATCTATTGTTTGACCTGCAATGGAACTTGACTTCTCCCTTGACAGTTGTTTATTTCAAGTGTTCACCACAGTGACAACCTTGATCTCTCCATTTCATCTCTGTACCTGCCTTCAAGGGAAGCAAAATTTGCTCACCAAGCTCCAATGTGTTACCTCTTATAGCCAGCTCTGAAATCATATACATACATACGATGTATATATAAGTACACTGTATTTATATATTTAGGAGTTGTGTGTGTGTGTGTGTGTACATGTGTGTGTGTGTGTGTGTGTGTGTGTGTGTGTGTGTGTGTGTGAGCAAGTGTGCTTAAAGCAACTAAATAAAGATACCAGAGGTCATGAATTTATGAATTTGAATGATTGGTGTGGGGGGGGGGTGCATTGAAGATCTTGGAAGGAGGAACAAGAAAGAGGAAAGTGATATAATTGCATTTTTAATTTCAAAAAATAAAACGAAGTCATGCCTGCATTTGAGGCAAGCACTCAGTCAAGCCCCTGACTGAATGGGTGTGGCACACTAAGTCACAAACACAGGAAAATCAGACAAGAATGACATCTACACCTCTCTTGGTAAACTTTACAACCCACTTAGAGAGGCATCATAAATACCTAGTCCACATGCCTGCCAGCTCCCAATCAAGGCTGCTGACCAAGAAGTAATTACCTCTTATTTTTTGGAGATGAGTTTTCCCACACAAGATAGATCTCTACCAAACGCATGTGGACATCTCTAAACCTCTCTAAACCCCCTGCTATCTCCATTCTACCCAAAAGAAAAGTATTAAATCCCAAATCACAGACCACCAAGGATGCCCTTCTCTTCAGTAAAGGAACTGTCCCTTCTAGATGCTGACAGTTTGCCTGGATTGTTTCTGGGCCTTACAATGTACAGCCTAACCCCACTCCAAGGGCTACCAGCCACCAGCCTGACTTTCTCTGGGATCGTAGAGATCTTGGACCTTGTGCACTTGCATGGTTGACTTAGAGGTCCCTGCTTGAGTGTGTTTGTGTTGGGGGGGTGGCGGGGGCTACACTTAGACATGCCCAAGGCTAAGAGCCCAGGTGTTGCTCCTACTGGCCATAAGCTCTCCATTCTTCCCCTTAAGCTAACTCTCCTGAGACTGGAGGTGGAGGATTATTTAGGGTTCTGATGCTATTCAGGAAGTCCTGTCTGGGAGATGTAGAGATTAGAATGGGAAGCAAGGCATATGACCCAGGTGATGTGTCCTTCAGATGGTATGGCCAGGGCTTGCCTGGTGGTGGCTAGTGAGTTTTCTACAGAAGACAAGAATCCCTGATTGCCTGACAAGAGTCCTATCTATCTTCTGACTCTACTCCAGTTGCCACCAGGCCTGATCCTTCATGGAGTCATCCTGTTCATTATACTCTTCATGAAGCCACTGATCACAGCCACACATGCACATTTGTTAGCATGCCCCCCTTCTGATGAACACCACAATGAAGAAAGTCACCTAACTTTCTCTTAATCCCGAGGGCTGGTGGTTGGTTTTGGATCTGTGTTGACTGATAACATTTATTTAGTATATCAACATAAGTTATCATTTGTATTGTGAGAAAAAGCAAATTTACAGTGATGAGTAAGAAATGTCAAGTTCAGGGGGTTATGGGGCTCTGGGATTGGAAAGAGGAAAACAATGTTTTTAGGGAAAACACTGTTGGCTGTTTAAACAATTGGATACTTAATGGCCACCTACTTTTTTTATTAGATATTTTCTTCATTTACATATCAAATGCTATCCCAAAAGTCCCCTATACCCTCCCTTTGCCCTGCTCCCCAACCCAATGGCAACCTACTTGAAAGCTGTTGTGCATAAGTCAAGTTCCTAATTAGCTCACTCCCAAATAGCCTTTCTGATTCTCTGTGCTTCATAATGAAATAATAATGAAGGTCTTAGTGGCAATCAGTAACCGTACTTCAAAAATTATTTTATCATGAGATCTGTCCTCCTTGGCCCTGTTCTTCCAGGTTGCTCAGGTTCCCAGGGCTTCTAAAATGCCTTCATTCACGTTTCAGGGTACTAACATCTAGATAATATACCCTGCCTACCTAGCTGGACTGGTTTGTGGACTCACTGTTGCCAGCCTAAGTCTGCAGTGCTAGATCTTGCATTGATATAGTCAGAGACTCTCTCTCTCTCTCTCTCTCTCTCTGTCTGTCTCTCTCTCTCTCCTCACATTCTAACAGATTCCACTCTGGCTTCTTCATTCTTATCAGCCATGGATCATCCATTTCCTACCTGAAACCAATAGAATCCAATAGTATCTGTTCTGCCTTAGAGCAAAACCACAATCCCCTCCAGAGCCTCTGAGCAAATCATTTAATCTTTTGTCTAGTTTTATAAAAAAAAATGCTAATTCCTGCTTTCTACCAATGACAACAATCTTTAATGAATTAGTGAAACAGCAAGAGTCTTTTTAAGGAAGTTAAATCAAGACAAAACTGAAATCCTACAAAAATCATTGTATGATTTAGTAACCATTTGCTACATGCTAGTTACCTCCTGCCAGCACACACACACACACACACACACACACACACACACACACACACACACACACAGTGGAATTTCCAAGAAATCAAGTGACAAGAAGGTTTGTCTCTTGAGACATAAGAAATATAGTTTATAAGTAAGCAAGTCTTCAGGACGAAGGCTTCTGGGTCAGATTCATTTTGATTCCTCCAAATCCTGTGTCTAGAATTTGTGATGTCTTCAGCAATAGGGACTTACCTTTGAATTCTGGAAGGCATCCAAGGGCAAAAGCAATAGCTCATATTGTTTGGGGAATTGATTGGATCCCCGATCTACAACCTGAAAGGTGATTTCTTTTTCCTAGTGATTGTGTTGTTCTTATGTAGTCTATGACCCTTGGGAGGGATATTATCACCTGAAGTAATGCATGGGGGAAACTTCCTGGGGGTCCAGCCCTTGTGTGAAGACCTATAGACAATTGACTGTTGACAGAGGGAGAGTCAGTCTTCCCTGGTGATGAGCCCCACAGCTGGTTATCTTTAGGAAGTTGTTAGTCATAAAAATATACATATATGAGAAACACTAAATGGACTCACCAGGATATACATATACAAAGACACACATAGACTTAAAGAAAAAGAGGCAATGAATTTGAGAAACAGAAGTGAGTTATGGGAAGGGTTGGAGTGAACAGAGGGAGTGGGTGAAATCACATATAATCGTGTGTGTGTGTGTGTGTGTGTGTGTGTGTGAAATTAAAATGTGATTTCTGTTTTTTTCTCTAACATAATCCCATCTGTACTCTGGGATCACTTCCTTCTCCACCTTACTTGTCAGTGTTGGTCTTTCCTTTCCATCTCTCTTTCCCGTACTACTTTTTCCATAGCCCGAGTTAAGCCATTGAAGTTTTGCACCTTGTAGCTCATCCCAAATACTACTTAATTTTTCCCTTTGGCTCTACCAAAATCTGTCTACATAATTCTTCTGCCCAGTTAGGCCTGGAGCCATCTGAAGAGCAGCTTCAGGTAAACATGTCTTATCTGTTTAAATGAGCTCTGGTTAATCATTGTAAAGATAACAAGACCTGACTGGTTTCTTGGAACAAAACCATTATTGAATCCATGATACAGAATGAAGGACATTAATGTGGGCAGTATAAGTTCAATCATGGTGGGTTATATACAAATATAATATTGTAAATAATTTTAAAATAATTTAATCAAAAATTTAAGAAGTTTTTACAGTATTTAATATGTTTGTCATCATGGAAATATAATTTAAAACTACATTAAGATTCTACCTTACTCCAGCAATTGGCATGGTAGAACATGACTGTAATGCCAGATAGAAGCAGATGAATCAGGAATTCAAGGCCAACCTCAGCTGTATCACAAGTTCAAGGCCAGTCAGGGACAAATGAGACCCTGTCTCAAAAGCAAAAAACAAACAAAACAATATCCACCACTGGCCCTGGAATTAACATAAACAAGATAAAACAAATTAACATAAAAAAGATAAAGCAACCCTATAGGTGGAACAACAATATGAACTAACCAGTACCACCCCCCACCCCCACCCCCCCAGAGCTCGTGTCTCTAGCTGCATATGTATCAGAAGATGACCTAGTCGGCCATCAGTGGAAAGAGAGGCCCATTCGTCTTGCAAACTTTATATGCCTCAGTACAAGGGAACGCCAGGACCAAGAAGTGGGAGTGGGGGGAGGGGAGGGGGAAGGGTTTGGGGGACTTATGGGGTTGCATTGGAAATGTAAATAAAGAAAATACCTAATTAATAAAAAAAGGGTAAAACAACAGATGGTGGTAAGGGTTATAGGGATTTAAAAAATGGGCTCCATTAGCAATAACAATAAATAATGAAATTATTATGGAAATAAGTTTTGAGATATCTCAAACAATTAAAACTGGAGCTGACATAGGAACCATCTGAACCCACTTGTGGATGGGATGTTTGCCTGAAGATGTTTCGTTCAGCAGATCTGTACACTTATGTTCACTTTAGCTCTGTTTGCAATAACCAGCTCCAAGTGTCAGCCTAGGGATCCACTAACAAGTACATAAAGAAAATGTGGACACAAACTCTCTCTCTCTCTCTCTCTCTCTCTCTCTCTCTCTCTCTCTCTCTCTCTCTCCACCCACACCCACACACATGCACAGAGCGTATATACATATATACTAAGGGTATATACATGAAGGTATAAAGATGAATAAAATCATGTCTTATATAGAAAAATAAGTGGGACCTCATACTATTATATTGGGTGAAATCATCCAGCCTCAGACTGACTGATATTACCTGTTTTCTCTCAGGAAAAAAAAAAAGGTGTAGGGGGAAGAGTTGAGGAAAAACAGGAACCATTGAGAGGTCAAAGCAGGAGCAGATGAGGGCTGTTCAGAGTAAATAGAACACATGTGTGTGCTAGAACTATCCAAAGATGCCATATTGAAGCTCAGAGTTTTATATAATGAATGCATGAAAATTACAAAGAAAACCAAGCCTGCTGATCTGAGGAGGACACAATCCAAAACTAAATAAAGATAGGGAACAAAACCAAGGAGAATTAATAAATAAGGAGTATTTGAACACATATGACGATTTAACCTGAAATTATTTAGAAGTGGAGAATATGAGTTTGTAGAGTGGAGAATAAGAATTTATTGTTTTTATTACGAGGAATCATGATACTCATGTCATAAAATCTACACTCTTAAATATTCATTTCAGGGTATTTTAGATTATTCACACTGTGTGTGACTAACACCACAGTCTAACTCTAGGATGTTATCATTGCCACATGAAGAAAACGGACATGTAGCAATAGCCATTCTAGGGATGCTGGGGATAGGGAAGTGGCTTTTCAGTGAACTGTGTGCATTGCAAGTTCCAGGACCTGCGTTTGATCTTAGATTCTTAGAACTCATAGTTAAACAAAAACAAAAACAAAAACAAAAACAAAAACAAAAACAAAAACAAAAACAAACCAAAACCAAAACCAAAACCAAAACCAAAACCAAAACCAAATCAAACCAAACCAAACCAAACCAAACCAAAACAAAACAAAACAAAACAAAACAAAACAAAACAAAACAAACAAACCAGGTGTGCTAGTTTTGCTTATGACTCCGAAATAGGTAGGCAACAACAGGTAGATCCCTAGAACTCACTGGCCACACCCCCTAGCTTACTTGTTGAGTTCCAGGCTGGGTCTCAAATAAAGTTGAATAGTGCCTGAGGAATGAGAGGTGGGGTGGGGGGAGATGGAGAAAGAGGGAGTGGGAAGGGAGGGAGGGAGAGGAGGAATAGGAGGGAGAGGGAAAGGGGGAGAGGGAGAGAGAGGGGTAGAGGGGAGGGAGGAGAGAGTTTCTATTTGTCACTCACCTCTAGCAACCCCAACTTACTCTATGCCTTTGGCTATTCTGGATAATTTGCTTCCAATGTTGCTGGCATTGAAGATGTTCTGTATCTGAAGAACCTGCATGTAATACGTATCTTCCTCTTTACCTGAACCAACCAACCCCCCTCTGTGATCAGCCCTGATGTTGTGGTCCTCTACATCAAGATTCAATGACACTCTTTCCCATCCTTTCTCTGTGCGGTGGCTACAAACAGAATGTCCTGCAGGATGATCATGTGTTCCTAGCTGCTGGATCCAATAACCAAGAAATGAGGAGATCATGAAGTTCCTACCATCATCATGGATAGCTGATTGATAAACTGAGAAATCCATGCAATTCTTGGGAATTAGTTGGAGGTGGGACTGAGATTGAGGAAACCCTTGATACATGTGGTGGGGATCTTTCTGGAATAAGCATTCCAACACCAGAGAGAGTTGAAGAGAGGGGTTATAACTGGTGGACTGTAAACCAGACTCCCCAAAATTTTCAATATCAGACCCAGTTTACATTGGGACTGAAACTCTAAAACAACAAGGCAGGGTGGGCAAGCAATCAAGGTTTTATAGTAGTGTACTCTACATTTCTTAAGGACAATGATACACTGTTTCTCTGCATGATTCTGTTTCAGGTAGCAGGTAAAGTCATACTTGGCAAACAGGCAGTAGTAAATGAGCTTTAAGTAATTCCTAAATAAATCAGTCAATAGGTATCTGATCGTTGTATCAATGATAATCAGTACCTGTACAATCAGTGATCATCAGTGATAATCAGATAACTATCACTGATAGTATCTTTTCTTAGATTGTTATACTTCAATCCTAACATCCAGGCTGCTGAAGGAGGAAGACTGTGAGTTGGTGGCCAGCCTGACAGTCTAGACAACATAATAAGAGCCTGTTCGCAAACAATAAACACCAAAATCCAAGCAATTGACCTGATTATTATTGTCCAAAATGTATTACAAGTAGAGCAGCTTGATTAGAAACTTCTAACTCTGGATGTGGTACAGTGTAGTAAACACTATTATAAACTTGGTAGTTAATATAGTTAGGAAGCATGACTTAGAATCATCATAGCCATCGATTTTAAGACAATAAGGACCTTCAGCCAGTGAATTCAGATAATGATCCTATTGATATTTAGATGATATTTAAAATGAAGAATACACACTCAATAGGCTATCAACCTCAACAAGTCTAATCCCTCACTCACAAATGAGAAAGAATCCCCATTATGCCTATTTGTATCCACAAAGGAGACAAATGCCCTTTATTTATTCTTAACACACCATGTGGCTTTGGAAAGTGGCCAATTTATTCAAATAAGTTTTCTTTTGACATGCACCCTAAAAGTTTGTTAATTAGCTCATACTGTAAGCATTCTTTGGAAGTCTTGTCAAGTCTTAGACATGGCACTCTATAAAATTTAATATGATAATTGCCCTGTCTTACAGATTATGTAGTTTGGAGGTGGATAAGTAAGAAAAAGAATGTGTGTTGGAGAGCAGATTAGATCATGAAAGTGTGATTGCGAGAGTGTTTATATGACGAAAAATTTAGACCATAATAAAATAAAAACATTTCTAGGTAATTGATTTTATCCGATCAACCCTATGAATTTCTCTATGATCATTTGTACCTTTTTATCTAGAAAATCTGGAAATAATTTGAATAGTCCACTGTCTACCATATTGCATACACAAACACCTGCATGTGAATTTAGACTTAATTATTGGTCCAAATGAGAAACAGAGAAGTGGGGAGGGGGTGATGGTAGTGAAGTCATTGCAAAGAGAATCTCTTTATCTGATCCCTCTGATCAACTCTAGTCTCCAGTGTCATCACTTAGCTGAAAAACACAAGGACCTATGATGAAAGAGACACCTCCACGTGTTTACTCACAGTGCATTGCTTCAAGGAAACTACAGTGAATGATTTGGTGCAATCATTCCTAATCAGAGCATATAAAAATACTATGTGATCTCTACTCATTCTAATCTATCACTCAAACACTAATCTATGAAAGATTTAATTAGTCAGAATAAAGGCATTGGCAGTGAGATGGCTCTGATGTCCTGAGTTTATTTCCTGAGAGCCGCACGGTGAAAGACAAAAGCCAAATCATGCAAGTTGTCCTCTGACCACCACATGTACACATGCCCGCATATAAAAAAATAAATAGTATTCAAAATACAGATAAAAGAAATATACATAAAAAGAAGTTGGATCTATGTAGTTGTTAACGTGCATTGGTGCCTATTAGAAGAAAACCTGGCGTTTGAGTCCACATCACAGTCACCACATGCACTGATTATTCAGTCTGGATGTATTCTTCTTCTTGAGCTCATACAATGTTTCAGGCATGTATTATTCTCTGCATCTTACAAAGCGAAAATATACTGAGTCACACATAGTGAGATAAAGTCATAAAATGAATTCTCTGTGCTTTGTGGGAATTAACTGGTTAATTTTCTCAAATCAACAAGGTGATAGGATCTATTTATTTTCATCACTGTTTATATAAATAAAGAAATAAAAAGCAGAGACTCTTCATGTGTTCTTAGGTACTACAGTTGTTGATAGTACTGAGATTCCAACCCCAGAAATTTGACTGTAGAGCCTGAACCTTTAGGACTTATGTTAAGTAATCTGCCCCCAAATCATGCCACTAATTTATACCATATTGCTTTAGGGCTCAGTTCAAACCACATTTTTTTTAATATCATCTTTGTTGATTAGAATCATTTATTTCTTTGCTTCTGAATTTCCTAGCAGTAGGTAAATGACAGTAAGATAGATAGATAGATAGATAGATAGATAGATAGATAGATAGATAGATAGAGATAGAGAGATAGATAGATTAGATAGATAGATACATACATACATACATACATTGATACATTGATACATACATTGATATACAGATGATACATAGATACCTAAATATATACATACATAGATACATAGAGAGAGAGGGAAAGAGATGGACGATATACCTGTGGATTACATTTACATATGTGGGTATGTATACATACATACAATAATACATATATGCACACATACATATTTATGTTTCATGAGTTAGAGAGTAAGTTAATGAAGTAATTTGTGTAATGATGTAAATTATGTAATTAAATATGTATATATGACTTGACTCTGACTATAACCTGAATGCTCATGCACTACAGACTGGTCACCAGGCAGCCATTGGTCCTAGGAGACTAATGAGAGCATGAAGCCTCTGGCTTCACTGATGCTGAATACACTGATAGGTATATAAGCTGATGATGATTTTGCCAGGGAGGGGGTTGGAAGAAGAGTGAGCGCACAGTGGAGGGTGTGGGTTACTAGGAGACTTCCGTAGAAAGCTGCCTCTTACCTCGGGCTCCATTTCTGACATTTCTACTTTTGTTCCTGGCTGCTATGAGGTCAGCGTCTCTTCTCCATCACACTGTCTGCCGTCATGTGTTATGGAGGCTAAGGAGCCAGCTGGCCATGAACTGAAACCATAAGCAAAACTACATCTTCCCCTTGTAGAGTTACTTTCCTTGGGGAATTCTGCCACAGCCATGAAAACCTAGCACGGCTACTGTGACCATTCACATCTGCCTTTTATAAACTTGTATAGCGTGAACACATTCGCAGTCTTTCTTTTCCCTGAGAGGAGTGTGATACGGACACACTATGTCTTTGTTAAAAGTCCCTCAAAGATTCAACTGAAGGAAGCTCAGAGCAAATGAGGTGGACACCAGAAGACTAATTTTATCATTCTTAAAATATCTAAGGGACTTTGACATCATTAACATCCTTCAATCTCATCTTTAAAAATGCTGTCTGCAAATAAAACCCTTTGTTAAGTGAAAGAGTAGCCACGGAAGTGTGAGGGTTGATGAAGTGAACGGTCCCATGAGACTTCAGTGTGAAGTAACCTGTAATACCCAGTCCTGGCCTGTTAAGTAACTTACCTGAGGACATTTGAAAACTGTATCTACCCTGTGTCTTATGCCTAATAAACGTCCTCTCATCCTCTGTAAGTTTTTTTAAAATGGAAAATCAACTCCCCACACCATGTGATTTTTACATTAGAAGTTGGTGATAGAAGCAGATCTATTTTTACAAGGCAGTGCTCGAGGCCAATGTCACCACATGCATTGAAAGCCTGTTGAATGTGGGCTTGGGATGGGTTAGGACTTAACATTCCTCTCCACCTGTTAGTATAAATATAAGCAATCAACCCAGTGACGGTGGTTACATTGGAAGTATGACTACCACAAAGGCTGGGTTCATTGTAGTGTTATGGTGCAGCCACCCTGGGGCCCTTAGTCAAGGGTCCAATTCCTCTGTTTAATATTTATTCATTTATTTTAAAACTATATATTTTAATTTGTGTGTATGTATGTATGTATGTATGTATGTGTGTTTGCCTGAATGTATATCTGTGTACAACCTGCATACTGGAGCTGGCAGAATTCAGATAAAGATTTGGCCTCTGGGATTTGAGTTATGGGTGGTTGTATGTACCAAGAAAGCACTGGTAACTCAACCACTGTCCTCTGCATGAGTGAGTAGTGATGTCCTTACCTGCTGAGTCATCTCTCCAGCACCTTAAAACCTTAATGTGCTTTAAACAAGGGTGTGTGCACGCGTGCATGCATACAAACACACACACAGATATATCATATATCAACTATATATATATATATATACATATATATATATATACACACACATACACATACACACACACATACACACACACACACACACACACACACACACACACACACACACACACACACATATATATATATATATATATATATATATATATATATATATATATATATATATATGGAGAGAGGAGAGAGAGAGAGAGAGAGAGAGAGAGAGAGAGAGAGAGAGAGAGAGAGAGAGAGAGAGAGAGAGAGAGAGCTTACTGTGCTACAATAATATATCCAATCCAGGGTAGCAGTTGTATGTTCTTCCTCTGAGGTCTCTTCTTAGCTTGTCGAGGGCAGTTTCCCTGTATCTTCCTGTGCTTTTCTTTCCATGTCCCTTTCTGGATGTAGAAATTTCCTTTTTCCTAATAAAGACAGTCATTCCTTGGATTAGGTTCCAATCTAATGGCTTCATTTAAATAGAACTACTTTCTCAAATCCCCGATGTCCAAATGTATTTAAACCTTGAGCTCCTTCAGTTAGGGTTTCAATATGTGAATCTTAGGATACAGAATCTTGGGGTATGAGCCTTTTAACTACATTCATTGTGATGGAGAAAATGGCAGTAGGTATGGATGTTATTTTCAGGCCAATTCTATAAATGACTTCTACACATACTGTTTTGTTCACCTTTCCATTTCCTCCTTCAGATGACTTGAACAGAGATCTACTTCTGGGGAAACTTCAAAGTTGTCTGTGAAAGCACAAGGTGGCTCTATCACACTACCCCCAACCAGTCAGCATTTTTAAAAGATTCAGGACCCCAGAAATGCCCTTATAAAAGCCACAGTGTGAGTAAGAAGTGATCGGTGACCATCCTGGGCTCTGTTATTTTCAAGTTGAGCTTGTGTAGCAGGTAGATGTCAGACCATGTTTGATAGTTAATGAGCACAGAGTGTTCTAGTGCTCAGAGAAACAACAAGCAGGGTGCCTGGTATCAATACTGCTGGCAAAGCAGAGGACAGAGGGATACCATGAGATGCTAACTCTCAGACAGCACATCTACCTTGTAGTTGTTGAAAGGGGTGGTCCCTTGTAGAGTTCAGGTGTCTGGGAGAACCCAGTGGATAAAAGAAGCTTTGCAATTCTTCTAGCAGCAATGATGTTACTAAGGGAGATACAGAGTTCCATCTCTTCTATTAGGACTATAGAAGCAATGGATTCCAAGGAATCAGAATTCCCTAGAAGTTTTGTAGTGTGAGAAGAAAAAGGCTGAAGCCTGGTACCCTTTGGAGGAGGCACTTGTCTCCCAGAAAAGATCCCATATCACACAGTCCTGACAACTCATATTACCACTTTTCAAGCCACACAGTGATGGATAGGGCTTTACTGGGATTTCATGATGGCACATAACTATGGTCCTCTATTTAAGCCTACACCACATGCCAGGATCCTGTATATGAATTTGAGTGTAATGCTGTTCTTCCTTCTACTGTAACCATGGTGGGCAAATCTCCTTTCTCTGCTTTTTACTCTTACCTGTTCCTTTAATTGACCTATTGTAGGGCAGCCAGACCTAGCCTGGCAAGGCTGCCAGAATCCTGGATTTGGCTCTAACAACCCTGGCAAAGGCTATGACTTTGGCTTGACCTTAGGATTCTAGACAAAGGAAAGGTATCCCGGGAAGAGGAGAGAGCACCATGAGCGCAATGTCAAGTGTACAAAGAAGTCAGACAGTGGTGATATGTGGCTAAATGTCTTCTCAGCAGACATAAAGCATCCTTCTCCCCAGAAGTTCAGATAAATAGAGAAAACCAATGAGCTCCATCCAATGTCAGCAAAGTCTCTTAGGGCTATATGCTAAGCTGGGTCATGAAAGTACCTTCTAGGCTCACACTTGAGTAGAAAAGCACTTCCAAGTTCCCCTTGTATCTTTGGCCTTAAACATCTATTGGTTATACCCCACCCAATACATACTCCAAGAGCATCTTTTCTAGAGTTTGTAAAGGGTAAATAGGACTGAACTACAGTGTACTCCTCCATCCTGGCAGCTTTGATGTTTTCAATTTTACTTTTCTTCTTGTATTTCTGTGTATGTCTTATATCTCACTCACATTAGGTCTTTGGGCTTTCATAACTCAGTTACTAATTGGAATTTCTCCTTTCTATCCATAGGTAGGTAGGTAGGTAGGTAGGTAGGTAGGTAGGTAGGTAGCAATTCAGACACACAGATGTACAGATAGCTAGATAACAGACAGACAGGTAGATATGTAGATAGATAGATAGATAGATAGATAGATAGATAGATAGATAGATAGATAGATAGATAGATAAAATAGTTTAGATAGGCAGTCAGATAGACTTTAGATAGACAGGTAGGTAGGTAGGTAGATAGATAGATAGATAGATAGATAGATAGATAGATAGATAGATAGACAGACAGACAGACAGATAGATACATACAGATAGGCAGACAGACAGACAGACAGATATGTAGATAGTGTAATGACAGACTTAGCTTTCAATTGCCAAGTAAAACATCATCACCACCCTGCTGTGAGCCCACTGCTGCTTGAATTTACCTCAGTCCTTCAGCTTCCCTCTGCTTCCCTTGGCCATTCTTTAAAAGCTTCCAGCCAGTGTTTCCTGCAGTACTCAGTAATGATACAGTAATGGTTTTTCCATTGAAAAATACCACAAGTGCAATATTTCCGATGGAAATACCACAAGGACATCATCTCCACCAAACATACCACAATGAGGTTGCATTTGTGGTATCTAAATTCTGAAATGAACGTGTAATGTTCATCTTGGATTCATTATAGCCAGGGCCCTTACTTTCTGAAAGGCACTGAAACGGGGATGGAATTTTTATTTGTATTTTTTTAAAAATTCAATAAAAATAAAAGTTAGATGATGCCAAGATAATTTTGCACTTGCTTTCGTGTGTAAAATATAAATAGATTTAGCAAGGAAGAGGAAAAGGGAAAAAAATTCATAAAAATGTACAGAGAGGCTTAACAGCTGGAAAAGCAAGTGTTTCAGAGAGAGAGAGAGAGAGAGAGAGAGAGAGAGAGAGAGAGAGAGAGAGAGAGAGAGAGAGTTAAATGTCTCAGCAGCTGGGAAAGCAACAACCTGTAAAAACATTTAACATTTACAATCTTACAGCCACTTGATGGCTGGAAAACCAACTTCTCATAAAATGGATTTAACATTTTGGTCACTGGTGAAGACATTTAATGCATGCATGTTTATATACCTGTGTTTATATTGCAGCCCCGTGGATTTCAGTGGGTTTTAATTGCTGTAAACTCAGCAAGATCATTTGAAATCTGTCAGGTTACATAGAGATTTTCTACTACTGACAACACCAGGGGCTTTATTTTTAGATATCTTAGAAAGTGTACCTAGTGTCTGGTGAATTCTAGTCTCATTGTTAGCTTTTGTTATTTGTAGCATGTCAATGATCTGTAGTGGCCTACTTTCAAAAGTCTGTCTGCCTGTTTCTCTCTCTCTCTCTCTCTCTCTCTCTCTCTCTCTCTCTCTCTCTCTCTCTCTCCCTCTCTCTCTCTCTCTTTCTCTCTCTCTCTCTTTCTTTCTTTCTTAAATTTACAATTGGAATAATTCTCTTCATTTTCCAGGAGTTTGCGACTAAGTCTCTCAGATCCTGATCTGCCTGTAGGTTGGCAAACAAAGTTATCTTTCAGGATAGCCCCACATTTTCCATTCCCTGTGCTATGTCTTAAATCAGTTCAGTTGTGGAGAGTAACTATTGCCTTTTGGCTGGTTTTGTTTTGTTTTCTGATTAACTCCAGGTAATGAACATGATTACCAACTTAGGCCAAGAAGATTTAAATTTCCTCTTCCCACCCCTAAGAGCGAGGAATGAATAAGAACATGGATGCTTTAAAAGATGTACTTACAGCTTCTAACTTTAAATCAGAATAAGTTATACTGAAAATATGTTAAGCTATAATTCATAACTCACACTTTTACACATAAGCAACCTTGAGAGGGGGGGGGGGTGAATGCCACATCTTGAAACCTAATGTGTCTACCTGTAAAATAACATCAGCTGTTTTCTTGGGCTTTCTCACAGGGATTTAAGAGTTGGGTGTTAGAGTATATAGGAACAGATTTAGTGAACGAGAAAGGACAGTATTCAAAATACTAGTATAAAACTGAATGATAGACCTACCATTAAAAAGTTTCACATGGCTCTGTTCTAAGTAAAAAAAAAAATTGTCAAAATTGGAATCATTAAACGATGCATGTTTCTGGACCCCTCACTAAGTGGACATGGATTTATGTGGTAGGCTTATGCATATATTGTAGAATGTACACGTGTGTGTGTGTGTGTGTGTGTGTGTGTGTGTGTGTGCATGCATGAAGGCAGCATTCAACATCAAATGTTTTCTTCTATTATTCTCTTTCCAAAATACGGCCATTCGCTAAAGCAGCTCTCTACATCAGCAATTCAACTAGACTAACTGGGCAGCAGTCCTCAGAGAGTGTCCTGTCTCTTCCTCCTCAGTGGCATAAGTGTCACAGGGGTGTTCAGCTTGTTTGTTTTCTCATAGTATCCGAAATAGATCCTCATCCTTACAAAGTGAATCCTTTCCTAGGGTGAAGGACTAGCACTCCATCCTCAAGTGGAGAATTGATTTTGTCCATTTGGAAGATCAAGGTTAGGAAGACTGAAAAACGTAAGAACAGAGCACACTAAGGAAGCAGAATGAAGCTCCTCTGTATCCAAGCAGTGAGTTTCATCTGCTTCATTGTCTAGCCTAACCCCACAGGTATAGCCTTGTAACACTTACACTCCAAACCATTTCATCTTAAGTTTGAGTTTTATCTCGAGAAAGAAGTTATATGTTGCTTCACTATAGTCTCAAGGCCAAGCTGGAAGGGATAAAGACCTAGATTACCAACCTAAGATTTCACTACAGCAAAGGAAGTGATGTAAGTTTCTTTTCTTCTCCTCCTTCTTCTCTTCCTCATAGACAGAATTTAGGCAGAGAATTTGACCTCTTCTCTAAGAGTCATTTTTATGAAATGAAGCTCAAGTAGTATTATTGCTGGGACTTGAGAAAACGGCAGCTCTGGGAATGGAGAGATGTGTCATCAATGAAGAAAATATACTACTCTTGCAGAGTTGAGTTTGGCTCCCAGTACCCACACAGAAGATCACAACTGCCTCTAACTCTAGTTCCAAGTGATCTGGAATCTGATGCCCTCCATGGGCTCCTGTATGCATGTGGTATACATAAACTTACACAGGCACAAATGCATATACACAAAGTAAAAAAAAAAAAAACAAAAAAAAAAAAAAAAAAAAAAAACAAAAAAAAAAAACAAAAAAAAAAACAAAAAACAAAAAAACAAAGTATATTTTAAAAGAGATGGCAGGTTCAAAGAAAGGAAACTGAGATATATTACCCTTCAGATAAGAACTGTATCAGGAGAGTGAGTTTCATAGTCAGGGGCAGTCATAATGGGGCCCTGATGGGAGAGACACTCTTTAGTTCCAAAAGACAGAGAGAGGTTGCTTGCCTCAATAGGTTTTCCTGCATGGGAGGAGGGGGGATTTTAACATTACCTAACCTAGCCTAAGTGCTGTAAATCACATAAGAGTAAAGTTTTAAGTCAAGGTCACCTTAGATCTGTCTTGGGAAAAGGAAGAACTTGGGCAGCAGAAAGACCACACACCACATGCTTAGTAACTGTATGTTCAGAGAAAGAGACTGAAGAGGCTGTGTATCCTGATTCCTGAGAGAAAGAAAAGAGAATTTAGAGGTTCTCTGACCTAACAATTATGACAGTATCATGGTCTTAGCAAAGTGTGCTTCCTAGAAGGCAGATAAAAAGCCTTTGTCAGTCAAATGAAAACAGAGCTCTAATCTCAACCCTAACAGTTTCCTGTATTTCTGGGTTACTAACATGTCCAGATTTAAAAATGATATCAATAACTAATCCATGTTTAAAACATGATAGATGGGCCATCCTAACTGGGCTGCTCCATTTATAGACTTTATCATTGAATTGTATCCTGGTATTACAATAGAACATTGAAGGGGAGATAGGCATTGAGTGGTGATCTTTTGGGACATCTTTCTCCACAAGTTTCCTCTCTTCTAACACACTGAAAACAGCACTCAAGACTTAGGGAAAGACGTTTCTGAAGTTGGTCAGTTCATGAATAAGCTTGTTTTAAAGTTAAGAAAAAAGTGCATCTGAAACTGTACCTAAGAAGATCAACTATCAAGATGCCTTAGTGGAGAGAAAAGGATATACAAATTTCATAGAAGACTGGAAAAGATACTGTTTTTACAGTATTTCAACTTTAGGATTTAAGCTACTGATACACAATATCACAACCAACCATCCAAGTTCCGAGTCACTAGACAGGGTTTCCACTGGACCCAAACCGCCAGCCTTCCCTCCTTCCCTGGACATACCCAAATAGTGCAGGTTAACCACAGACCCCAGGGCTGTGCAGTCATCCTTCCTGTGCGTAAATGGTGGGGCCTTTGATAATAAAGAGACTTTCAAAGCTTGGAAATTGTAAACAAGAGAGAAATCAAGACCTATTATGGCAAGCTCAGAAGGAAATGGGGACAATGGAAAGTCAGAGTTTGATGGGCTTTGGCTTTTCTCCTGCCTGATTCTAGGAAGGTTAAGATTTCTATATTATGTGTTCAACTAGAGGGAAGCCAGATACCCAGAAATCCAAAGATGGGATTGGCCAAGAGAAGAATTCTACAAGAGCTTCCCTATACACATTAGGGATTTGGAAAATAATATACTTGTGTCAGTGAAGGTTACTATATGCAGACATTGTTACAGAATATTCAAGAGGGGCATTGAGACTTTTAAAAGAGATGAATGTGGAATATAGCTATAACTTCTTACAGATGGTTCTTTGCCTTTCGAGAAAAGAACATTGCAATTATCAATAAGATATGCGAACAAAATTTGGTAATGGATTCTATGTTGTCCCACATCTTTAACCTGTAGGATTAAAAAAAAAGCCTAAGTAATAAATGAAGTTTATCTAACAAATCAGGTCATTTACCTACTTCATACACTAGTCTTAAATTACAAACATCATTTTTGTTCCTGGCCAAGATTTCAAAAATGAGAGATGGAATGTAAAGATGAAAGAAGATGTAAGAACATGTGAGGGATAAGAGATACAAAGAGACATCACCGAAGACACAGTTGGATCTAGGAGGGGAAAGGAAACTAACATGAGAAAAGAGGAGAAACTTCTGGACAGAGATATGCCCTTGGCAAGATGAACGGAAAAATAGAACTGCAAAATGAAAGGCTGCTTAAAGTGCTGTCCCTAATCTTCTGCCAACACTGGCTAATTTGTATTTCTGGAACTCACAGAAAGGATGTGAGCTGAGGCTCATGTTAGAGGCACCTTGCAGCAAATGTTCCCCTGCAGATGTGCAGTCAGGAGGGAGGGGGGAGGATTTAGGATGCAGAGGGTGAAGAATGACTTCAGGAACTCCAAGCATCCCATCCCCAAACTTGAACTTAGAACATATGTGCTTTCTTCCCACTGCACACGGAAAATAATAATAATAATAATAAAACGGTCTGGGATGTCAATTAATATGTGGATTTGGCTCTGATAGAAACAAAATCACGCCCATCCACTTTAAATGCTTCTTTGGTGAGGTCTGAAGGACCAAGACTGACTCCAAGAAAAAAAAAATATTCCATTGGAGAATTCTAAGCATTGAGAGAGGCGAAGACGCTACAGATTAATATTATCCAGATCGTTATTTAATTTGTTTCAGTTACCATGAAATCTAATCAGTGAATGTGTTCTTTTTCCATATTGCTTTTTATGCTGTTGGGATGTATGTTGCATTTTGTTTCCCTAGACATTAACCCTGCACCATTCGTCCCTTCCTCTCCATCTCTTGTGCACACATACTTGTGGGTAGCCATGTGTGTTTGCAGATTCACTCAGTTTTGCATGCAAGAGGCACATTGACTTCTCCCATAACCCTCCATCTTACATTTTGAGGTCTCATACTGAACCCCAAGACTGCCATTTTGGCTGGTATGGCTAGCCAATGTTCCAAATGGATCTTCCTAGCTCTGTCCCTCCTCCAGCACTAGCTTATAGGTGTCTGATGTATGCTATACCCACCTTTTCCCATGAGACCTGGGGGGTCAAAACCCAGGTCCTCTTGCTCGTTCAACAACCATGATACCCCTCTCTACCTCCTCTAGATTTCTTTTGAGTCAGAATTCTTCTGCATCATCCTAACCTTCTTACAGCCTTCTAGTAATCTTATCATTGTATGTGTTCTTGAAAGTACAGAAAGAGAGAGACAGAAGTGGAGATGGAAGTCTCACCGAGACACTAGAGAGACTCTGTAACATGGCCAGAATGCTGGACATCTTCTTTCAGCCACTACTAATGGCACAAGTTGTCCTGAGATAAACAACCTAGATTATACTTTCCTGGGTTTTAATTTTACATAAACATAGTCATCTACTGTAACCCCTTCCACGTTTGCCATCCTTTGATGGACATGATCACCGCAGTAGTATTTGTCTATAACAGAGTAATTTTCTAATGCTCACATACACCACAACTTTATTATTCCACTCTTATACCAGAAATTTTTATACATGTTTTTGGTTGAATATGTATAGACACAGATTTTGGACATGTACTTAAACAGATTTTTTTTGTTATAAAACAAGATTTTGGCATAGCGCATCCTACTTTTAATATCCTCCTTTTAAAATATCCTTGCTTTCCTTGTTACTTCATTTGAGATAGAATATAGTATAACTTGGGCTGGCTTTTAACTCTCTATGTAGGTGAGACTACCTTTGGACTGCTGATTGTATTTTCAGTTCTGCCTCTCTCACAAGTGCTGGGAGTACCGGTGTACAGTAGCCTGACTAGATAATAAAATTATTTTTTCTTAATATGATAAAAGTGAGCATGTTTAATATAAGCTATAAAATAGGATACAAATAAATCATTCAGATTAGAGAACAGAGTTCATACTATTTTTATTTTTGGCCATTTCTCTATTGATAATTGCTTTCATTCTCTTATCAGTTCATTTTGAATGAATAGGATTTTTTAAATAGCATCTTTGTGTATTTGTTGGGGGGGGTTACATTTGCCTTGACAAGTGTGTGGAGATTGAAAGACAACTTGAGGGGGTTGGTTTTTCCCCTTCTATCTCTTGGGACCCAGAGATGCAACTCAGATAGGCAAGCTTGATTGCAGATGTCTTGAACCATCTTACTAATCAGAAATTCATTTTTGTTTGTTTGGGGTGGATCCATGTTGTAGTCATAGCTGGCCTGGAATTCACTATGTACACCAGGCTGGCCTTGAACTAAAAGGTAGAGGTCTCCCTACCTCTTCCTCCTGAATGATAGGATTAGAGGGGTGCACCAGTATGCCTGGCCTAAATCCTTAATGTAGTCCTATTTGTCTGCATGTTTCTCCTTTTAAGAATAAGTAATTGGGGGAGGTCCTGACTTAAAAATATATTTGCCTATCTGAAGGGTATAGAAACATTTTATCATGCTGTTATTCTATAAGCTTTATTTTGTTTTACATTTTTAGTCTACATTCTATCAAAAAAAAAATGGACTCTTGGTGTGCTGTGAGGTAGATGTATAGACTACTGCATTACCATGGCTAATTAGTTGAACAGAAAACCAAGATCATGTACAGTTAGAAGTGGCTTTCACTTATTGAGTCATTTTAATGAATAATCTGAAAGGGTAGGTACCCAGAGAGATGCCTCAGACAATAAGAGTGCTTGCTGTGCAAACATGAAAACCTAAGTTCAAATTCCCAGTATCCATGGAAAAGATAGCCACTAATGCCTTTAAATCCAGAGCTCTTGTGGACAGAAACAGGGGAATCCCTGGACCCCCCTGTCCACCAATCTAAATCAAGGTTCAGTGGGAGAGCATGTCTTAATATGATGAAGGGTAATAGAATACCTGACATCCTCATTCCATGTGCTCATATTGGCACATAGCTTCATAGTCACGTGCACATATACCACACCTACACACACACCTACACACACACACTGGAGAAGGAGGAGAGAAATAAATTATTACTAAATAAATAGTAAACCAATAAATTAGAAGGGATGAATAATTTTGAAGGGAGCTAAACTTCAGGCCGTCCCTCAGATTTACCTCCGAGTTCCCCAGAGAGCAGTTCTCAGACTCTTAGGTAATAGGGAGATTATAGTGGACGAAAAGATTATAAACCAAATCTGGGTCCCTGCTGGCATTTGAAGAGAATAGAAGGACAATTTGCCACATCTACATCCTACCCCGTAGACAGAGAACAACCACAAGAAAGCAGGAAATCTTTTCACTGACTTCATAAGACAGGACCACAGTTAGTGTGCAGTGTCTCAAGTCAAGTAGCATGGAGCTGCATGTTGAGTGGGCCAAATAGGATAAAATCTTAGTTATTTTCCCAATTGCTCTCATAAAATACCCTAACAAAGGCAACTTAAGAGAGAAAGAGTTTGGTCAGCTCACAATTCCAGGTTATAGTCCATTGTGTAATCACAGGCAGAAGCTTGAGAAATCACAGGCAGAAGCTTGAGAAAAAGGTTAGAGTTCTATCCATAGTAAATAGTATAGAGGGCTCAGCTCTCTTCCTCTACTTTTCTACAGTCCATGATGTTCTAACCAGGGAATGATGCTGCCCACAGTGGTCAAATCTTCACACTTCAAATAATGTAGTCAAAATAACACCTATCCCAGACATATTCAGAGACATGTCTCTCAAGTGATTCTAGATTTCCTCAAGTTGACAATTAAGACTAAGGTGCAAAGATGGACTAAATAATCTTCAAGACACAGCACGCACAAAAAAATGAGCTTTGTGTTGGTTTAAACAAAATGCCCCCATATGCTAATATAGGTGAACACTTTGATAGGTGGTGTGGCCTTGTTGGAGGAAGTGTGTCACTGGGCCAGGTTGACATTGACAGTGAAGGACTTGTTTGGTCCTAGATTGGGCAACGTTGAGAAGTCCTATGTGTGTTTACAAAGGAGGGCCTGCAGGGCATTTGACATTCCAATAGTCTTGATGTTATTTGTTATGGTGATATATAATGATTGGGCTTCTTTAGCAAAGATAACTTATTATACAATTTGTTTCTTAACATATGTGCAGGGAAATTTATTACTTTTAATATATAGTTCAGCCTTAGGAATGATTGTTGACTATAGATTTTTTTTATTTGCCCTATACCAGTTGAAGGAAGTTCTCTACTAGAACAAGATTACTGTGAGCTCTTTTTCTTCCTCCTAATCAAAAACAAATGTTGAATTTTATCAAACACATTTCATTTCCTATTTAGTCTCAGAGTTTACAATATATGTCTACCTTCGAGTAATATAATACACTTACTTACAGTTTATTTACCTTACAGTTAAGTACTTCTAATTCACCTCTCCCATCTGTTGTTTTATCGTTTTGCTAAAGCCTAAAATATATCAATACTCATTTTTCTTCAGCCTGTTATAGTAATTTAATGTAACAACTACTGAGTTGTACGCTTACCTTCATTACTCTTGCTCATTTCATTTCTTTGTACAGCTTAGCGTTTCTGACTGGTTTTACATTACTTCTGATCTAAGACAATTTAACATTTTTATCATACTGGTCAACTGGTAACTAGTTCTCCTAGTTCATGGCTTGGGGGGGGGGGTTCTTTCCTCTTGTATTAGGAAGATTCTATTAGACAAAGAATTCTGGGTTGGAACTATGGAGATGGATCAGTGGGTCAGTGTATTTGCTCTGCACCCATGTAAAAATCCAGACATAGCTGTGCATGTCTCTAACTCCAGCATTAAGACAAGACGTTCCTAAGAGCTGGCTGGCTAGTCATTATAGCCAAAGCAGTGAACTCCCAGTTCAGTTGAGTCAGAGATTTTGACTCAAGGTATTGAAGCAGAGAGTGGGACCTAGGATCCTGCTCTGGTCTGTGCATGTGTATGCATGGACAGTTGCACCCACACACACATGTGAATGTAATACACACACACATGCATGCATGCACACGTGTGCAGACAGAAGTGAGAAGGACAGAAAGAGAGAGAGAGAGAGAGAGAGAGAGAGAGAGAGAGAGAGAAAGAAGAAGAAGAAGAAGAAGAAGAAGAAGAAGAAGAAGAAGAAGAAGAAGAAGAAGAAGAAGAAAGAGAAGGAGAAGGAGAAGGAGAAGGAGAAGGAGAAGGAGAAGGAGAAAGAGAAAGGGAGGAGGAGGAGGAAGAAGAAGAAGAAGAAGAAGAAGAAGAAGAAGAAGAAGAAGAAGAAGAAGAAGAAGAAGAAGAAGAAGAAGAAGAAAGAAGAAAGAAGAAAGAAGAAAGAAGAAAGAAGAAAGAAGAAAGAAGGGAATTCTAGGTTAACCACATTATTGCTTGCCAATGCTTTAAGAATGAAGCATCTTTGTTTTCTTATTTCTGTGACTGGTGATGAAATTTTGCTTTCTTATGTTTCTGTAGTATTTATAAGATCACATTTTTCTTGGAATTGTTTTCATGATCTCTTCTTATTTTGATCTCTCTCTCTCTCTCTCTCTCTCTCTCTCTCTCTCTCTCTCTCTCTCTCTCTCTCTTTCATGTGTGTGTTTCTTTCCCTGTTTAACAGTTTATTCTTTATGTTTTCTCTCACTTAGAGATACACCAACCACTTTAGGGTCAACCCACACATACACATGCCTGAGCTTCTTGAATGCATGTTGTAAAGTTATCAGCCAGTGTTGCTTCCAACATTTCTTTGTTTCCTGTTTCTTCTTTCTAGAACTCCATTAAGTATATGATTGCTTGTTTATCTTTAAAAATGTATCTTTATTATATGTGTCTGAGTGCTTTGCATGGATACTTGACTATGGACTATGTGCATACCTAGTGCCCAAGGAGGTTCCAAGAGAGTGCCAGATTCCCTAGATCTAGAGTTACAGACAGTTGTGAGCTACCATGTACTTGCCAGGAATTGAACTAAAGTCTTCAAGAAGAGCAGCAACTGCTCTTAACATCTGACCTAACTTTCTCACCTAGTTACATGTTTTACCATCTAACATGTCACATGGGTCTTCCATACTCAATCATGTGATTTATTTCATACATACATTCATCTACTCTTTCATGATCTATCTTGGGTAGTAGTTTTAGAAGTTTCTGTTGATCTGTATTGGTTAGCTAACCCCTTCCTCAACTATGTGGAGTCCCCACATGAGCCTTTCCACACTAGAAAATGGAGTCTTCTCTCTCTTCAGCTGCATGTTCTTCCCATGACCTTAGAGTATGAACTTGTTTGGAAACAGCATTGTTTCAAATATTGTTGGTTAAGATGAAATAAAGCTGAAGTCAACTGTGATTTTTAACCCAATGTGACTGGCATTCTCACAAGCAGAGTCAACAAGACAGAAGTCCAGACAGAACAATTCTAAACAAAAGTCTAGAGGTCTTAGAGGGATTAGCCATGTTACAACAGGGACAGAGTCTGCAGACATGCTTTCAAAAGCCCAAGAGCAGAAAGGATTGTGGGCAAGCATGGCAGCCTGTATGGAAGTCAGTCATGTGCATGTGTGGGTTGACCCTGAAGTGGTTGGTGTATCTCTAAGTGATAGAACGAGGGATAATGGCACCTGCCAGTAACTAAGAGTCATGTGACCGATAATTCTCTTGGGACCTCAAGAAAGACCTCCTCTGAATCCTCCATGTTGAACTTCTTGCCTCCACAATTGTACCAAGAAAAAAAATCTTTATTTCAATCCAGGCTGCTTGAAATATTTTACTATAATATCACTAAAAATATTAATACAAAGTAATAACATAAAGGAGTATGTCTAAACTAAGAGCACTGCTGAAAGGTATGGCCTAAGGAAATGTCTTTCAAGGTTCAGCTACCAGGGAGGACATAAAAGTCATGTTAGCTAGCTCTGCTGGAAAGGGACCAGGCTATCTCTTGAGCCAGCAGCAGAACATTGCAGCACTGAACACACAGTGCTGGCCTGAAACAAGCAAGAGTGGGAGGGGGTGTGATAGAGCCTTGGGAAGAAATTTCAGGCAGCTATGGAGATCAGGGAGTGAGCAAGGAATTAGATTCTCACTATGGTGGACCTCAGAGGGGATTAACCCCATCAAACTGAGAAGGTGAAACTTGTGTTTGTATGGAGCCCCCAGAGAGATACCATGGCCACAGGACATTTGATGAGTATAACTTCAGCTCCTGGGAAGAGCTGCCCAGAGAAATAGGTTCTGCAAGCAGATGTCCACCACTGTGAGGCTACTGAGGGCTGCTGTAGCCTAGCCGGTGTTACTGAGCGTCCTGAATGTTGGAGACAGGAAAGCATGAAGCTTCTGGATTTTGAGTTTACCTTGATAGGTTTTGATTTTTGTTTTTCTTCTCTTGCCACCTTAACTTGCTATTCCTTCATTCTTCCCTTTAGGAGTGGAAATGGTTATTTTGTGCCATTGTATACAGTATTGGGAGTATGTAATATTTGTATGTGGCTCACAATGTGTCTTCTATCTTGGGAATGAATTTTCACTTCAGATTTTTGAAGTGCTGGGATTGTTACAGACCATGGGGACTTTAAGAGGGGGACTAAAGGTTTTATGAGATAAAAATGAGATGTGTTGGGGATGTTGTAATTTATTGTGATGTTAGGGTGCCAATTTGACAAAGGATGGCATGGTGATGGTTAACCATCATCAACCTTAGTGGATTTACAATCACCATAGAAACATACTTCTGGGTGTGTTTGTGTGGCTGTCTACAAAGACATATAACAGTGAATGGAAGATCCACTTTGGATATGGGTGGAACCACCCCATAGTGTGGGGTCCTAGATAGAATAAAATGTAATAAGAGAAGGTAGACTAAGTACTTGCATTCAACTCTCTGCTTCCTGACTGTGGATGCCATATGACCACCTGGGAACAAAAGCATTACAAAGTCAGCTTTGTACTCACCCACACCCAGTGAATCCTTGTGGTCACTCCACCTCCTGTGTCCTTATCTAAATTTCATCTTATCCCCATTCTTTTACTTTGAGCATTAACACTGGATGACCACTACCCAAAGTGGCACACTTCTCTTTGTTCTATGTTTCAACCTCAATATTGTCCCTGCCATGTTCTTCAGTCACTTCATCAAAAGAATGATAATTATCACCTATCCTAGCACCTACCAAAGCATAAATTCCCAACTTCTTATAATAAATTAGCAATGTTGTCTATGTCTTTTTCTTTCCCTCCTTCTACTCATGTCACTGAAGGCTTGGATTTTTTTCAAAACCTATTTTACTTAGAGTTATGAAACACCACAACCTTTTTTCTAGTCCACCAACCAGTGGCAGGGGAGAAAGAAGGTTAATAGAAAAAGATGGTTGTGGACCTGTTAGGTGAAATAGTTCTTTGGGGCGATTCCACTCTTTGTTGTCAGGATACCAGCAGTCCAGTTCAATAGCAAATACCGATCCGTTGCAGCAGCACGATACAGCCGAAACAGCAAGGCTCCACAGAGGAGTCAGCACTAGTCATCAAAAGCAGCCAGAATCAGCTGCAATACCATGAGGAGTTCGTTGGCACATTTCTTTCTACGAAGGGAAGGTCATTGAAGATTAATAAAGACCAATAGAGAAGCTAGACCAGTTTGGATTAGAGAAAACCAGTGAAGAAGTGCAGCATTGAGTAACACTCACTGTTTGTTGGTTCCATTTATATTCTTTGTAACCATCATGATCCCCCCTCAAATGTCTGTTTTCAGCAGAACATCACATACATGTCCTCTCACAAGACAGCTTCCAGACAAAAACTTCACACGACACAACTGAGTTGTTAAAGAAACTGGAAACTTCCATTTCATATCTCCTTGAACTTAAATTCCAAATGCCAAATAGATCTTAGTCTTTCCCATCCTTCTACACACACACACACACACACACACACACACACACACACACACACACAAGCTATGTTGTCCAAAAGTTTACCTCTGCCTGTCTCATACCTTCCTACCCCTCCTCAGTTTAACTCACCCACTTCTCCAGGGCCAGGCTGGTAGCATTTACTCTAAACTAGCTTCGGGGTTGTCTTGAGTTGGCAATTTGCTCCTCCTCAGGGTTCTATAACATCTTGTTATTTAATAATTGTTGAGACTTCTGCCTCATTGAAGATTAAGTATGTCTCCCCGAAGCAAGTAAAATCCCATGTGAATGATAATCATTGAAGACCCCATCATGGGAGAAGGAAAAAATTCATCAGATTTTCATTCTTCATAAAGTCCATTATCTCTGGGGTAGCCAGTCTGCTTACCAAATTGGAGTCTACTCAACCTGTCTCTTAGACTCACAAGCTTCTCTCTTCACCATGCCAAGATCTAGATTAAGTGAGCTCTTCATCAGATCCTGCCCTCCAGCTTAGGATCCCCTCATTTCTCCATATCTCTTATGTCTAGAGTATTTTGAAGCTGTGTTTTGTTTGTCTTTGTTTTGTTTCTCTTGCAGTTTCATGTTTGAACAGTCATCCCAGTACTGTGGCTTCCTCTGAGTGACCTTTTATCCCCAAATCTACCCTGGTGCTAGGTCCCATGATCCTTGCTTGACCGCTTTTGTCCCCTATACTTAACACCCTAAAAACTCTGTAGTCATTTCTCCTTGCTGGCTCTACTCACTGCCCTGATTTGGTTCTCTGATTCTCTGGGACTGCTATACAAACCCCACCAAAGTGCCTTACAGGGTGCTAATTATGGCCGTGAAGCCTGTTCATGCCTTCTTCACAGACACTGTGAGCTGCCAAATCTTCCGTATCTGTCATCAACCAAATTTTTCCTAATTTAAAATTTGTGATAATTTTCAAAAGCCTACGCATTTCCTAACCTCCCACAGAAAACCCTAAGTATTGCCCAGTAAATCTTGCCCCAACCGTAAATTCTTTTTCACAGTATATCCGGAACCAGGGTTAGGTCAGAATGGGTGGGTAACCTGAAACAGTCCTTTCCACATCTGGATTTGTTCTGAGAGGATAGGATTTTTTTTCCCCCAATCCATTTGCATTCTACCTTTCCAAGTTTCAGAAGTGTAAAATTGTAGTCACTTTTACTGACTAATTTGTGTGGGTGGTAATTGGACTTCCAGTGAAAGGAGTTTTGCTGGCTTATCCTCTGGATGAGGCATGAATTTCTAATATTATTTATTATTTTGGAGATTCTTACTTTAACATATCTCTGTTGATTTCTTTTTTTATTCACCAATAGCTTCACTGCTAGCTGAATATTGTCTTTTGAAATTGGTCTTTGCATAGAGACATCCTACAGGACACTTTGGTAATTAGTTTATGATCTAAATGTAAAGGCCTATAAAGAAACCGTTTTCTGTGTGTGAATAGATATCTGCTTCAGTTTGGTGCATGATTCTTTCTTCTGTATCCAGACTCTAGTTGTCTGTATAATTGTACCAGTTCATCACCATTTTCTTTTAATTTCAGAATGAATTATCTAATGTCAAATGAAAGAGTAATGCTGTCTGAAAGCTTGCCTTGCTCTGCTCATCACCTCAAATCTATCTGCAGCTTACACTTCGGGGGAAACCATGGCTCAAATTCCTCTAATCACTCTTGGTGGAACAGAGCTATCAGGATGTCCTAAATGTAGATAGTCATAGCTCCAGTTCCCAACAACCATATGCAGTATAGTCTGTGACCCTGCCAGATACCCTGAGATTTCAAAGTTGTACGAAATTCTCGAGATAACTCTCCATTTCTCAGACAACTGTATTCAGGAAGATGTAATGACTTACTCAAAAAGTTGGTGGCAAAATACATGTTTTTCCTCACATCTTCTGGCCCCTTGTAATTTATTGATTGACTGATTTTTTTGGAGATAGGGTTTCTCTATGTAATATCCCTGGATGTCTTGGAACTCGCTTCATAGACCAGACCGTCCTTGAACTTACTGAGATCTGCCCGCCTGTGCCTCCAGAGTGCTGGGATTAAAGATGTGCACTACCACACTCAACTCCTTGTGAGTTATTTAGCAACTCATTTAAAAGATATTTACTAATACTAATAGACTTAGGTGAAGAGACACCATGACCACAGCAAGTCTTATAAAGGGAAACATTTCACTGGGACTGGCTTATAGTGTCAGAGGTTTAGTCCATTATCATCATGTTGGGAAGCATGGCAGCATTCGCTGAGATGCAGTGCTGGGGTAGCTGAGAGTTGTCCATCTTGGTCCACAGGCAGTGAGGAGGGAGTACATTAATTTCACATTGGGAGTAGATTGAGCATTTAAGATGTCAAAGAGCCACCTTCACAGTACACACTTCCTGTAACAAGGCCACACATCATCCAACAGCTCACAATAGCACCGCTCCCTATGGGCCAAGCACTGAAACACACAAATCTATGATACAAAACTTATTGAAACCATCACAACACTCTCCAAAGGATATGAATATTGAGCAAGAAAGAGCTAGCCTCAGACCTCATGACATAGACACTTTAGCTGAGCTCCGTGTCATAGTCCACCATCAGTGACAATGGGACTGGCAAGATGCAGAGTTGAGGCTTTAGAAACAAATTATGGCAGAAACAAGGGTCCCTCACAGATCAGTTGCTCTCCACGGACATGTTAGCTCTTATTCTGGGTATACTCATTCCTATATACAGAACTCTTCCTCTTTTGCTTCTGGCCAAACTTAAAATTAAATCCCCCTTTACTATGTAGCACCATCACCCCCAAGTATGTAATTTGTCACCATATCTAGAGTACCTTCACTTCTGATTATGAACTTATGGAGGACAAGGACTACCATATGGCTATCTCAAACAGTCATGCAAAGCAGAAGAGGAACTCTGTCCAGAGAGAAACATATGTTTTTGTGTTTAACGGGTAGTAACTGTTCGTTCTCAGGCACACCCAGCTATTCCTCGAGCCACCAATGGGGAAGAGGCCGCTGGCAATGTAGAGAGACAAGAGATGCTGATACTTATTCTACGAAGACAAGGCATCCCCCAAGGTCAGTTCTGTCAAGGCTGATTGTGTCTGAAACAGAGATATTTCATATACGTCAAGTTGTGTTTATGCTATTAACACCCTGCATATGCAGGCCAGTATGTGGGTTATTGGGTGGGGTCCCCCATCCACTCGGGGCTTGGGTTGAGGTGGGACGTGGGAAGTTTTGACTGCTCATTCCCCACACCATCACCGGGGCGGGCGTTGGGCTGTGTGAACCCTCACGACCCTGCTCTGGGGATGGGGAAGGGCAGTCTGAGGTTCCCACGGATCTGCAGCACTTGGCTCAGAGTTGTGGAGGGGCTTGGGGCATTGCCCTTGCATGACTGATGGCCACAGAATTGTGGAGAGCTGAGGCCTTGTGTCAGGAGCCTGGTGTCTAGGAACATGGCAAAGCACCTCCCTTCTTTGCAGAGTTATCTTCAGGGGGGTCTCCGGGGTTTTAAACCTAGCTCAACCAGAAACCAGGCTGCCTCTCACGGTCCCACACGGGTAGAGTAATACATCATATGTAACTCCCTGGCAGGCTTATTTCACCTAGAACCAGGTCCTTCTGCTTCAATTATGCTGTAGAGAAATGACCATATATGTCATCGAGAGTGGCAGGCTCATAGAGACAGAAAGCTAAATGGTGGTGATGAGGGTTTGGAGATGGGGAAAATGAAAAGTTGTTAAAAATGAGAATGTGGTTTCAGTTGTACAATAAGGTGAATGACTCCTAGAGACCTGTAAAACACCACGGTGCCTATAGTTAGTCATACAGGATTGTGAATTTAATACTGTTTTGAAAGGACCAATCTCATGTTAAAAATTACTCTAAACTCATTCAATAATGGCGAACAAGGAATTTTTATAGGTCATGAACATACCCTGATCTTATCATAGGGTCATGTGTATGTCCATACTCACATTATATGCATTTAAACATATACAGTTTTCTTCATATACTAGTTCTTTCTTTAAAAAGCTCTCTCAAAAGGCTGAAGAACTCAAAACTTGTGAAGTAGCAGTATTCCCTTCAGACTCAGAATACTTTGGTATAATTAAACTTGTTAATAGCTTCGTATAATAAAATTTTATAGAGAACCAAATAAAAGGCTTTCGGATGATCCCAACTCACCAAATTTGTTCCAATTTCATGCATACTGAAGACTGAGAATATATCAATGCACATAAATATGTATTCATATGGAATAAAAATACCAATGATTAATGTGGGGTCTGGACATCATTATCAAAATGATGTCTTCAATAACATGTAAGATTACTATTAATATTAGGCTATATTTTGTTACATGTGATAATTAATTGTAAGTTGAAATTTCTATAAAGTATGACAAAGATATTTCTTCCCCTACAGGCATGGAAAATGGTCCTGTAAAAATGTTAAAAGTATAAAAATATTTCCTTCAGAATTATAATAATATCCTTTGGGGAAAAAGCATAGATAAACTTATCTAAGGAAATATTTATGACAAAGATCTTTGCTCTGAAAAGAAACATCAGATTAAGTCTTTGAATATTCATGATGTTTATGCCAAATTTGACAAAAGTACTGACAAAATTGTGAAATGATGGTAACCTAATTATTAAAACTCAACTCTTGTATGACAACCTGCTAAGGCAGTGGCTAACAGTTACACAAACAGCTCATTTGATGAAAAAGCATGTGTAACCCCATTCTCTGGTACTTCATAGTCTCCAAAATGTATAGAAGTTCATATTGTTTTCTATCACCTATTATTGAGAATATAGATGTAGATAGATTGACTAAAAGGCCAAAGTTCATATCAAAGGTAACAAAATCTATTTGGCCTAGTCTATGTCCAAGTTCCATATTATTCTCTCCACAAAGCTATTACCAGAAAACTCTATCTCCAGGTAGCTTTATCTTCTCCCATAAGCAGTTCATAAAAGTGGCCTATCCTATCTATTCAGTATTCCTAGCTTCCCCAGGTCACTCATGTACCCCCATACCCTTTAAGCATCTGCAAAGGGTCTAAAGAAAAATAGAAAAAGAAGTCTATTAGAATCAGGTACCTGATTAAGTTCAACTGTGGAAACTTGCCTGACACTGCTTAAATTCTATACCCACCTTCCTCAGAGTGGATGCCACCATCAGATTAATCACACTAGCTAGCCTGCTCCTAGCCAGTGACCTAGAATTGCCTTTGATCAGCACTGAGTGTGGTTTGTGGAACTGACTGGTTTGAGATGCCAAAAAAACAAATACAAGGATTTTTGGAGCTAGGCAAACATTGGGAAGGCTTACTAGCAACCACAGAGTTAGTGTATTTGATCTTCAATGCTTGACGTAAGCACAAGGTTTTTAAAGGTCCTAGTATTTGGCCCGATTTCAGTTTGGCATTTGAGAGTTTTATAGATATTGTATTTAAGAATACTAACACATATAAGGAGAGAATATCATTTACAAGGAGAAAACATACTGTTTTTAATAACATGCTAGTAAGAAAAGTGCTACTTGTCAATCCTGAATCATAATTGACACCTTTGGCAGTAAGGAGGAAGGACATGTCCTGTGTCCTGTGGGGAAGGGTGAGTGTGCTCCTGTGTGTTCGTGTGTGTATGTGCATGTGCCTGTGTTGAGGCCAGAGTCTGACACGGGTGCTCTTCCCTGTCACTCTCTGCCTTGCTTTCTTGTGGCAGGAGCTCTCATACAACCTAGATCTAGGCTGACTGTCAGCAAGCTCCAGATATCTTGAGACTTCGTTCTTTTTCCTCAGCACCGGGATAACAGGTGTGTGCGTGATGATGCTTGGTTTGTTAACATGGGTGCTGGAATCCAAACTCAAGTCCCCATGCTTATAACACATGCCTTTGCCTACTAAGGCAAGAGATGCTTTTTAAAGGTGGACATGCTTCTGTCTCACCCAAGAAAAATGGAGTCTAAATTTCCTGGAGGTATGGGAGGAACAGCATTATCACTTTTAAACTTCTGGAATCAGTTGCCATAGACAGCAAGGGTTAAACAGGTAATTTAGCAAGAGTTCAAAATAGTCTTTAATACCCTAAAGGCTGGGAAGCTCACAGATTAGATCAATTTTCATTTTCTTCACCAATAATACAGCGTAAGGAGTGCACAGCAATTGATGGTGTTGCAAGAACGTACAGGAGATTTGAAATGAATGCAGAAAACGGATTGGTATCATTTTGAGTGGAGCAAGGCATTGCATTCTCTAAGAGTAGAGAGTTTCATTTATAAAGCAGGCAACAGACCCATAGCACTAACTTTTCTTTCTCCAACTAAATGATAGATCAGAGAATCCACCCCAATTGTATCTGATTTGAAATCAATTTGCTCACTAAGAATCTCTAATATGCATCCTCTACATTTTATTTTCATTAATAAATGTTTCAGAATGATGTCATATGCTTCCTATGTTATTAATCTAAACTTTCTACCCTAACAGAGGAGGTTTTTGGGCTTAAACTATTTGAGATCTGGTTTTTGAATAAAGCTTTATTAGAATCTAGCCACCCTACTTGGCTTTTGCATAATCTATGCCTGTTTTGTGACTGAAGAGTCAAGTATTTGCAAGAGTCTGCATGGCCAACACAAGCAGAAGATATTTCCTATCTGGCCCTTCATAGAACAAGCTTGCCAACCCCTGTCCTAAAATGACTCTCCTGCTAAATGTTGGCCAAAAATGTGTGGCCCGCTGATTAATTTGGAAATTTCTCTATACCTAAGATCATTTCAGTTGCTCAGCTTCTTGGATTCATTGAGTATATGGAAAACATGTTTTATTCGTGCAAGACATAATCACTCATTTCTTTAATCCTTCAGATATGCTTGTCAGATTAGTGCTCAAATAAATTATATTTTCTCCTTTCGTAAGGTTCTGAGTAATCACATATGCAAAGGCTAAAATTTTCTCTTAACACATGACCAAGAAAAGCAGGTGTCTCCCATCTCATCTGTATGACAAATGGAGACAGTTCAAATTTATTAATAACCCCCTCTTATTTAATTTACTTTTAAAAAGAAAGGTAAATAATCACACAGACTCTTCCCTACCATCATATACTCTGATAGCTAGCTAAATAAATAAATAAATAAATAAATAAATAAATAAATAAAGCAAGCTAACTGACATTAGTGGGGGTTGTGCCTCCCGATTGCTGACTATGAGAAACATTAACCCAACTCTTCCTTCCAAACCCATCATTATGCAAAGGAAATAGTTGCCACATGATGTCAAGCTCACTTGGACTGGAGGGAAAAAGGGACACAGCAGCATCAAGCCAGAGAAATGAAAAGGAGATGAGTGAAGTCCAGGCAAGTGACCAAACGATAGAGCTTGGAGGCTCATGGATAGCCAACGGCAAAGAGAACAGATCAACGCATGCTCACGGAATGCCTTAAACGCATCATATGTGTAATGTGCGTTGCATGGATGCACTTAGAAAAATAAAGGTTGAACTGAAAGTCCCCCCCCCCAAAAGCCATACAAAGGGTTTTAAGAAGAAAAACAAAAATATTAGTTTTACACATAATCGCAGCGTTCTGTGAACGATCTGTAAGTATTTCCCCACTAGGGAAAATAAAATCCCAAATTCCTCACTTCAAGCTCAGTTTCCTGGAAGCGTTGAAGGTTTGACCAGGTCTAGACTACATTTTATGTGCAGACCTTTGCCAGCTCCTCTGGCATAAGTGGCTGGGTTCCAGCCACTGCTGTTACTCTCTCTACACTGGCTCTGCGCACTGTCGACTTCTCCATCTGGTTTAGCAGGAAGTATGTACTGTTTGTGGGATGCCATTGAGCTATTTTTAAGAGCTGAGCTACATGCAGGTATTTATGACTCTAGACACAATTTGGGGAAACAAAGTATTTGCCAACACAAGTACAGTGAACAATTTCAACAGCCAGCCATATGGCCTTAGGACGGAAATGGTCCAGGTGAACAGCTGGAACAAGGTCCCTTCCTGGACCCTGTAAAAGCCATCATTTCCTTTCAATGGACCATGGTGCCAAAGTCTGACAAGTGGTAGTCATTTGTTGACAGGAGTGGGGTGTCACACTCTTATGTGGATTATAGGAATGGTAGAGGTTGTAAGCCCCAGTTTTCATACCAAGAGGCACGTGGAGACTCTACTTTTGCTAGTGTAAGTTCACTGAACAATCTACAAGGTTTGTATTAGAGCTCTACAGAAGAATAGAAATAATAAGGTATAGATGAGTTTTGCCTCTGTGGGGATAGAGACAGATTAGATTCACTACACAAATGAAATTCTCTGTCAAGATTCATCACATCACAGTAGATAACAGCCTCGGTTTCGGTACATTCATTTGACAACTCCCTCTCAGTTGGCATTAACTCTATGATTTTTATGTACAAACTTGACTGAGCTGAAGGGTGTCCAGCATGGATTATACAGAATGGGATTATATGATTAATCAAGATTGACAATTTCAAAACGCACAGAATCACGTTCTTGCTCTAATGCAAATGCTAGAATTTGCTACTAGAGCAGGAAGAGACCCCTCAACTGGAAAAAACAAACTTCCCCTTCATGTTTACTTTTGACTGCTTGAATGAGGCCCACCTACCTTGACGAGAGTGGCTAAGTTTCCCCATTACAACAATGTAAGTATTAAGTTCATCCAGAAACCCTTTCACAGAAAACAATCCTGAGAACGTTGGAACAAATATGTGGGCACCCTGTGGCTCAGTCAAGTTTGCACATAAAATGACCTGGTACCTAGTTACTGCCAACCAAGACTGAGTTGCCAGCTAAATATGCTGAGTCCCGCATTATCCAGCATTATGTGACTGACCTTGAGAGAAATGTTGTTTTCTGTTGACACTAATCCAGACTTCTGAAGTTACTCAACCCACTACAAAGAGTCTGTCAGACATAAGGACATCTTCAGATTTTTTTTTCATCTTTTCTTTTTCATCTCTTAATCCATCCTAAGAATGACTTATATCTTCTGTGTACCGTGAAGGTCATCCCACTAACTTCTTTGCTCACACCTCTTCCTATAGCCTAAAGTGCTCTATCCTACCATCTCCAGGGAGATTCAGTTGCTTCCTCATTCACAATCGTTCATCAAATGTTCACCACCATAAAATCTCTTTGATGACCTTGAAAGACCACATATAGTTCTCCTACCTGAACGCTCTTTTCCTGTTCTTTTTTTCCTTCCAAATTCCTTCCTTTCTGGTGCATTTTTTAATGTTCAGACTCATCTGTTAAGGCCTTGGGAACAGACATAAAAGCGAGCTAAGTACCAGTCTCAGAGGTCTTTCCTTGTGTGCTGACATCATAAATGAGTTTGCTCACAACAAAGAGAGAAAGTTGGTATGCAGAAGAGTGGTAGAAGAGAGGAAGTTTTTCTGAGAAGAGCTTCAGAAGGAACAAGCTCTCTGGCAGAAAGCTAGAGCAATGGCAGTCCCTGACTTACTGGAGGTTCCTGGGTTGAGCAGGAGTCCAGAGGGGCGAGAATTATTGACAAAGAATTATTGAATAAGAAGGGTCAGAGGATCTTTCTATAACAGTTGGGGGCGATGGAATTAGGAAAAGCCTCAAACACAAAAAATGAATCATCCAACCTGACACCTTAGCTACGGGTTTACAATAACCATTAAGGTAAACTGAGGGACAAAGGAGGACCCCAGGGTCTGCTGCATTCCTGCAGTGCTGAGGTTTCTGAGTCTTGTCAGAAGTTAACACAACCAGGTATATGCTGAACCTACCTGAAAGGTCATGATAATGGTGGAGGATTAGAATTGAGCACAATACAGGTTAATTATCTATTAAGTTATTCTTCATGACTCGATTCATTGCTTCTGGCTCCCCTTTCTGTGCACTCTAAACAACCAAGTTTTTGCCCTAACTAAAGAGAAATAGAAGGCTTGCAGATCTTTGGGAAGTGGACATGTATTTTTTATCTTAAAGAGAGTCTTTCATTGACACAGCTCATTTTTCATAAAATATTCCAACCAATTAAAATAGTGCAAAGAAACAATTCAAGTTCAGGTGGCAAAAAAGTCAAGAGAAGGAGAGTCATGTGTGTGGACAAGCATTGCCACAAATGGTTCAAGGCTTGAGATTCTACTTAAGGATGTACCAGGACAAGAGAAACATGTTGATGAAGATAGGGGACCTGTTTTAGTTTGTTTTCTGATATGTGATAAATATGCTGACCAGAACTGACTTACAGGGGGGAAACGGTTTGTGTCGCTCACAAGTTACAGTCCATCATCCAGGAAGTCAAGGCTGGAATGCAAAGCAGAAACCAGGAGGCAAGAACTGATAAAGAGACCATGGCGGAAGGAGTGACCATGGGCTCCCTCTGGCTTGCTCAGATACCTTTCTTCATAACACAAGCCCATCCTCCATGGAACAGCACCATCTCCAAGGGGTGGGGCCCTGAGCATGAGTCATCAATCGAGAAAATCACAAGCCTGCCACAGGCTGATGTGTTGGAAGGGATTCTTCAGTTGAGGCTCCCTTAGCCCCAGGTAATTAGTGTGTATCAAGCTGAAGAAAAATAGAACTAACCAGGAAAAGGGTACAGAGGAAAGAACACTGAGAGTCAAAAACTTAACTCAGTGGAAATTCTAAAACTTGAAAATCCATTTCTTTATATGTTCTTAGCAGCATGAATACTTAATCAGAAAGCAAGCACCAATAGTTAAAATAAAGAGTAGAAATTTCCCAAAATGAAGAGTAGAAATTATATATATATATACACATATGTTTTATATATATGTGTGTGTATATATGTATATATATGTGTGTGTGTGTGTGTGTGTATATGTGTGTGTATATATGTGTTTATATATATATGTATGTATATATATATATGTATATATATATATATATATATATATATATATATATATATATATATATATATTATGCATGGTGAACTCAGAGTCAGAAAACAAAACAAAGTGTTAAAGGGGTATATATATAGTATGTATATGCATATATAGTATACACACATATATGCATATATATATGCACAGTGAACTTGATTCAGAAAATGAAACAAAGTGTTAAATGGATGCTGAAAGACAACTCTTTGGTTAAGAACGCTTTCTCCTCTCTTGGAGAACTAGAGAGCAGTTCCCAGCACCCAAATCCCTTATGCAGCTCACAAATGCCTATAACTACAGTGGATCCTATAACCTCTTGTGGCCTCCACGGGCACCTGCATGCTTGTACACATACACAGAAACATGCAAGCATATATAGAAACATGCACTCGTGTATACAGATATAGATAAAATAAGTATTTTAAGAAAACAATTAATGGTCAAAATGTTTTAATTTGGAGAAAAAAATCAAAGGTTCTGTCGATCCTTAGCATATATGAGCACAAATACAAATCATATTCCAAACAGAAAAATAAAAATCCTATGGAGTGAAATGGCTGAAATCCAAAGAGAAAGGGACAGATAACATTATCAAAGAGAAAGGACCTGTGAAGTAATAATTCTGTTGTGTTTTTTTTTAATTTTTTCTCCTCTCATATAATATCTCCCAACCCTGACCACAATTTCACCTTCCTCCCTTCCTCTCAGTTCTCTCCCCATACCTCCTGTTTCCCCAGATCCACTCCTCCTTCATTTCCCTTCAGAAAATAGCAGACTTCCCAGGGATAGAACTGAATGCAGCATAACAATGAGACTAAGGCACAAACCCTCATATCAGGGCTGGGCAAGGCAACCCAGGAGGAAAAGAGTCCTAAAAGCAGACAAAATAATCAGAGACACCCCTACTCCCACTGTTAGAAGTCCCACAAAAACACGAAGCTAACAATCTTAACATATATGCAGAGGACCTAGCTCAGACCTCTGCAGGCTCAGGGATGGCCACGTCAGGCTCTGTGAGTTACTACAAGCCCCGATTAGTTGATTGAGCCCTTTTCATCAAGGGAAAGTGAGCAAGAAAATCGTAACTGATGGTGTTACAGAACTAGATGGGGAAGAACATGGGAAGACTTTCTCATTCTGGAATTATACCAGAATCTACCAAGAGAAACGTCAAAACAGAGGGGACACACTTACCATGAGTGAAAGGTCGGCAGATCTATAAACAGTCATCTCGTATTAACAGCAAAACATTACAGGGGCATCTCTGACCTCCAGGGTAACTGGAAAGACAGGCACCAGATTACAGACGTGGGTAAATACTGAAAGAATGGTTTTTCCTTTTCTTAATTTCCTTCAAAAGGCAATTGACTCTTATGAAGCTGAAATAGCATCAATGCGCTGGAGAGTTTGTACCACATGAAAAAGGAAGTTAAGTTCGGTTACTAAATAAACAAAGGATTAAATTAGGTAAAGGAAGAAAGAGTGAATTAGTGGCAAGACAGGCACCCTGGACAGAGATGAGATGCTCTATTCAGTGTAGTGGAGGCAGTTACTGAGAGAAAATGATACATGAAATATGTGTGCTATATTCTTTATATGAGTTATGTACAGATGTATGTGCATGTGTGCCTGTGAATATATGTGCAGAATCTAACAAACTGTCCTAGGTGTCCTCCTCCATCCATCTCCTCCAGGTAGGTATTTGAGACTGAGGCTTTACCTAAACCTGGGGGTTCAGGGCCAGCAAGCCCTCCAAATTCTTCTGTCCCTGCTTCCTTCGGAGCTGAAGTCTTAAACATGTGCATGATGCCTGGCTTATTATGTGAGTACTGAGATCTGAGATCTGCTCCTCATGACTGTGACCTAACTGTCCCAACCAATGAGTGATCCCACCCAGCCCTTCCTTCATAGTGTACTTCTGATTTAATACACACTGAGAAAAAAAGGGAGGGGGAGCAGAAAGGAAGGGAGAGAAGTGAGAGAAAGAAAGAAGAGAGAGAAAGAACAGGCTTAATGAAATCGATTAGTGTTAAAAAAAAAAATGACTGTTCCAAAAGTCTATAAATGTCAAGATCGATGAAATAGCCTTCACCAAGTCTCAGCCCCCTCCCTTCGGCTATCAGAGGCAAAAGAGAACGGTTTTGATTATTTTTTTCTTGAGTTGATCTTCTAGAGGACACCAGTATCTTATTCCCAGAAAATGGATAAAATATATCCAGCTCTCCACATTTTTTCTACATAAATTGAATTGTGGCTTATTTGATTTACAAAGATTTAAAGGAAGGGAAAAAAACCAAACATACTGTAGCTAAAAATCTAGTTTATAAAGCATTGGAGGCAAATAGCCTGACAATCACCCTGAGTGTTCCTTTGATGCTGCAGTCCCTAGGAAGATTTTTTTAAAAAATAAATAATTGTATACATACTTGGTTAGTACAAAAGCTGATTGTCTTTTCAGACACCCTTCTTGATGTGGTTGGAAATTGGAACAAGTTTGGAAAGCAATTTGACATTTTATAGCTCAGATATTTCTCTCTCTTCTTTCCTTTGAGAAAGTAGAAACAGTTCACAACACAGACCAGCCAAAGCAGTGGGACTCACTGAGGAATAAATATTATCAGTTACAGGTAGCCTGAACATCTCTGAGGGACACGCCTTCAGATGTCTGTGCATTTGGCTTCCTTTTCTATTTTATTCACATTCCTTGGGAAGCTACAGAATATGGGGAAGAAATATCTGACAGTATTTCCAGATAAACCAGTGAGAAAGGCCCTGTCCATTCACTACTGCATTTGAATTTTTTTTTAAAGTTGAACCTGGAAAATTACATTAGGTTGGGTGGTTTTTCTGTTTTGTTTTGGTGCAAAATTACTCTTTCCAAACATTGCAAGAGGAGATGAAAGAAAATGATATTCTATTAACGTTTCCTCTAAATTGACCATCGGAAGAAATGTCTAAAGAGCTTGTGGGGAAGTAGAAACTGCACCCTGCACCACTGAGCACGTTGATGGCCCAAAAGTTTAACTTACTTATTGCCCATTCAAACACCAAACAAGAATCCACGGAAACTGTTGAACTTTCACAAGAGGAAAGTCAATTTTAGTGATTGACCGGGCCAGGGACTTGTCCAGTTTTTGTTACTGTAACCAAAATGCACTGCAGATGTCTTCTTTCTCTTAGCAGGAGCCTTCTTTCTAGTACTTGAAGAGATTTAGCTGAGCCATGAACCGCTTTCAAGGATTTCTCTGTCAAGTTTCAGAGGTGCTTCACTGAGAGCAGAACCCACTAAATATCCTCTAGGAAACTGAGCACATGTGTGCATCTTAGGACCAACCAGCAGCGACCCTTCCCACCGGCTAACAGCACAGCCAACCCAGATTTCCGAAGCAGAAAATAATAAAATGCAACAAACACCTTTCAAAAACATAATACCTAATATGGACTGGGGACATGTCTCATTGGAGGAGAGTACTCGTTATGCAAATGTAGAAAGCACTGTTAGAATCCCAGCTGACCTAGATAACCCCAGTGCTAGAGCAAGTAGGTACATGAGTATTGTTGAGACTTATCTGCCAGCTTAGCTCCAGGATCAGTGAGAGACCCCATCCTCACTGAGTAAAGCAAAGGAGTAGTAGAACAAGACACCCCACATCCTTCTCTGGCCTCCCCATGTACACACACATACAAACACACACACAAGCACACACAACACACACAGGCACACATACAAACACACAGACACACACAACACACACACACACAACACACACACACTCATACACACACAAACACACATAGGCATACACACAAACACACACACACAAGCACACGTGCAACACACACAGGCACATACACAAACACACAGACACACACACAACACACACACACACACACACACACTCACACACACACACAACACACACACACACACACACACACACACACACACACACACACACATCCTAATGAATGAATAAGATCATATTCATTATTTGAAGTCGTCCAATTGAGTTGACTGTTCATCATAGTGCAGACAGAAACTACTCGGGTAATTCTGAAACAAATAGCAATGTAATAGCAATGAACAACACCACTGTTTTATTCCTTTCTTTGATACCAGAAAGTAGACCAATTCCAGATGCATTTGCCCCTTGTCTCCCACACGCCCCATTCTGTGGAGGATTAAATGGCTCTTAAGGAGGTTATGCTCTTTGTTCAAACCTGTGCATAAATACCAAACTCTCCCCCACCCCACATGCTTCCCTCCAAGTCTCTGCTTTAACTGAAATCTAAGGCAGAAACTCCAATCACCTTGATATATTTTTGCTCTTTTTTAAGAGAGGAACAGCCTGTTTAGATTAGGACAAGAATCAAATGTCACAAGATAGAATTTCCACTTTATCCATGGAAAAATCAAACGATTTTTAGGTTGTGGAATTTCCCCCCCTTAATTGCATCTGACTCTGTTTGCTTCTTTCTCCCATCGCCATTTTGGATAAATATACCCATTCTTTGCTGCACTGAAAGCTTAGTTCACTCAAAGCCAGCTCATTTGGCATTTGCGACTGAGATTAGATGGGTTTAAATTCACTTTTATTATCTACGAAGAAAAAGGTTTTGAGGAAAGTCAACACCATTAAAAAGATTTCCCAAGGTTCAATTTACCTAAAATGATATGATTCTCAAGAACCTGGCCCTTTAAATTTACATTAAAATGATCAGTTTTCAAATATTTCACTTAAAGTTATCAAAGAGAGACAGGAAGAGACTCGGCAGCTCTCAAAATTTACTTCAAGCTGGCCTTACGGTCTACTAAATAGCAATTAAGGTAGTCTCCTGAAATAATGCACATAAACTTTTTCTCAGATTATTTCTACCATTTGGGGCTTTACATGTTCTCCATGCTGTGTGCTTGTGTGTTTTCCAGGCATAATTTGTGAATCTCTTTACAGCCCATCAAGGGCAGGAATTACACCTCTCACAGCCGATTTTTATTCATTTTCCTGTGTTTCAGCAAAGACTCTGATCTGAACGCTGCCTTTGATACCGATGGGATTTAAGTACGTCAAGTTTGCCTCTGAACTTATTTCCAGTAAAAATAGATAAAATATTCAATGTATATGTAGTAGCAAAAAATAAAACCTGTAAAGCAAGCAGAGACATCTAACAGTGGGCAGGTGAGCAATGTCAGCTCAACACTCAGCTGCTTTTTACATTTTCCTATTCTTTCATTGCTTAGCCCCAGCATCCCCATGTAGTAAATTTAGCTTAAATGTGATCCGATAGATAGATAGATAGATAGATAGATAGATAGATAGATAGATAGATAGATAGATAGATAGATAGATAAGCAAGCTGGGGAGATAGGTCAATTGGTCAAATGCACGGTGTGTAGAAATAAGGAGTTGTTCAGATGGCTCTCTAATATCTTCACACACAAAAAAACCATAAATTCTGAGCTCAGTGATATACACCTCTAAGCTGAGGAGCTGAGGGTCCGAGGAGGGAGAGATGAGGACTCCTGGAGCTCAGTGGCCAGGCAGAGTTGCTACTCAAGGAGCTCCAGGATCAATGAAAGACAGTGGCTCAGACAAATAATGGAAAATGGTCAAGGAAGATACCTAGCATCCATCTGTGATTTCTACACACATGCACAAACATGCACACTTACACACACACACACACACACACACGTATGAATGTGTGCATGCCCTATGGATATAAATGATTGTGTCTACCTGATTTCTTTCTCACTTCACATCTTGCCATCCCTCTTCCTCTACCTAGACACAGACTCTAGGAAAGAGTTCTGAAAATCACAGTGTCTACACGAAGAGTAAATCATAGGCTCTATGCACAGATGATTAAAGTAATAGTCATAGTGATAATGTCATTGAGGAATTAGCTGAGCTACTATATTTAGATGACACCTGTCATAGAAAGGTGAAGATAGGGAAAATAAAACTTAGTGATATCCACGTGGTATCTCCACTGGGTCTGTTACAGAAACCTCAGTCTTTCCTCTTACAGCAAGGAGGATCAACTTGTTAAGTCTTGGCCATGTATCTCAAAAACAACATATCAGAGAGATAGAATAAAGAACTCTCAGCCAACTTTTTGCACAGATACTTCTATAATCTGGAAACTCTTATTCATATGCTACTGAGTTGTAGAACATTCTTTTTTATTTATTTATCAGGTATGTGAAGAGATGTATTAATAGAGAAATGGGCTGGATATCTGATCTGTACTTTGACTTCTAGGATGGATGGATAACTGAAAACATCTGGGTGAGACAAAATGAACATATTATTGGAGTTAGTGTGCTGTTGCTCTCTACAGCAAAAGTAGCCAAAGGAAAGGAGTGACTTTGTGAGACTGGATCAGTATTAATTAATAACTCGACAAATGCTCAATGCTTGACTCAACTGGGAGACAAAACTCTGAGCATGCCTGTGTTAAATGATTTCATTGTGTTAACTGAGATGAGACTTGCCCACTGTGAGCAGCATCATCCCCTAAATCAAATCCTGTACTGTATCAATGGAGAAAGAGTACTAAGAAGCAACAGGCACTCACCTCTCTCTTCTTCCTGACTAGATGTGAAGTGACTAGCTGCTTCAGCTCCTGTGGCCTTCAATTTGTCACCATGGTGGACTATACCTTGAAGAATAAGCTGGAGTAAACCTGAAATTGCTTAAGTTGCTTTTATCAAGCCATTCGATAACAATGGCAGTTGACATACTGGAAGCCATGTGTTTGGGGCTTCACCCATCTTGAAGCTGGCTGATGGCACTGAGGTAGAAGTCACCGTTACTGTTATTGTTGACATTTTCCTCATCACCGTCATCTTCATTATCCACAGAGGGACATGATGAAGAGTTTGAGACAATGAATGATTATGGCTTATAACCAGCCAGCTCAAATTTGAATGTGAGGCTTGATAAAAATTCTCCTGCTACAAAGCCACATTGTTATTTGAGCACATATTTGTTGTTCATCTATATGTCTGTGAGGACTTTACTTTCTCACAGATGGGTAACAGTGTTAAATGGGGGAATAAATATCTGGACTTGGACTTGTGTCTGACACCAATATCCAAAGGAAACTCCTCTCTCTGCCACTGATACTTACCTTCATTTACTGCCCTTCACCTTCAGTAAACAGAAGGATTGTGACAGAAATAAGAATTGACATCGTATGACAGTGCTGCTGCCAATCCTACAAGTTTGGAGGGCCAATTTTTCTCTTTAAAACACTCGAGGAAATATAGCAAAGAGACTGGATAAACAGTACTGACTTTCTGGTCCTCCGCTGCACTTCTGAACTCCACCACTCAGAGTCCCTGAGCCAGTGTAGTTTGAAACTGCTTTCTGATCTCTGCTCCAGGACAAACACAAGAACCGAATTACATTCCCCTAACCAATCAATCCAGGTCTTCAGAGAAGGCAGAGCGTTTTCCTAGACTGAGGAAAGGACTCGAATGAAAAGAGAATGCTTTGCATTTGCAGGTGGGCCAAGGAATTCATAAACCACAAGATGGGGCCAAAAGTGCCTACCCTCGGGATAACCTTGGCTTGGACTGGAGGGAAGAAAGGATACAGTGCAAGGCTTTCAAAGAGCTGAGTACCTACAGACACCTTTAAATAGAAACATCAGGGGTTTGAGAAACATAATTTATCCTATCCATTTTATCTGTAAAAGGGCTTTCCTGGAGGTCTGCCATAAAATCAACATATTCACAGCACTTGAGCTCTATTAATCTGACAAAATGTCAGCGATACAGGATGATTTGGGGCAGATATTTGGCACCAAATATAAATAGCTCCATACTAACGTATGGGGCTGGGAGTGGGGTGGGGGGGGGGGAGGTTCTTCTGGAATCTCTATAAGCTCAAACATCTGGCACGTATAGAATTTTCCAGCTTGGCCACCTACGGAGAAATGAAATTAGGATCACCCTTGATACCTAAAGGATGTGCTGCCTAGCTCTTATTTTCCTTATTTTTTTTAATCAAAATGTTACATATAAATTCAGTAAAATCTAGAAAGTAAAGACATTGACAAGTGTTAATCCAGATGTGGCCATCACCATTTCTTCATTTACCCTTCCAGACATAGATCTCATGCATACATCTCAGGGTTTTCCTATTATCATAAGCTGGTCTGTTTATTCTACAGAAATAGCGTATTATTGTCTGAGGAGATGGCTCAATGGCACCAATGCTTATTGCACAAGATGAGCATCTGATTTGGATCCCTCCACCTAGGTAAAAAAAAAATCCAAGCATAGCTTCACACATCTTTATTTCAACAATGGAAGCAAGGAATAGAAAAGAATATTCTGGGAATGCTTTGGCTAGCCAATCTGACCAAAGCTACGATTTAAGTGGAAGATCTTGTGTCTATAAAATACATTAGTTCTTTAAAATTTTGAGATTATACTATAATGTGTTGTTTTCCATTTCCTTTCTTCCATCCATTCTCTCTCATACGTCCCTCCTTGCTCTGTTTCAAATTCAAGACTTTTTTCCTTAACTCTGTGTGTGTGTGTGTGTGTGTGTGTGTGTGTGTGTGTGTGTGTGTGTGTGTGTAGGGGACAATAAAGACAGATGTCTAACATAGACCACTAGCCTCCATATGCCATACGTAGGCAAGTGTACCCTAAACATACACACAAAGAGAGAGTATGATATTAATACACATAGTCCCATAACCACCAACACCTTTACACAAAGCATAGAATCAAGTAAGCAAAATGGAAAATATTTTTAATGACTCAATTCCCAGAACTTGACATCAGTCTTATTTTTATGCAATTTATTAGATGAAATAGAAATATTCTAATGTATGCTATTACACCATGGGACACCTCCTTCTGTCTGATTCCTTTATTAACCCTACACAAATGTCTGGTTGAAAAATATGTAGATGCAGCATCATTACTGGTGGATTAGTAGTACATCTCTCTCTACTTTATATATTGTTGGGAAATAAATTGATAGTCAGAGGTATGTGATGTGCCTACTCTATAGCAGCAGAAGAATTGGTAACATCTACTTGTAAACCAGTGATTAATGGACCCTATTCATTTTTTATCACTGTTACTTTCACAGAAGAAAGAACTGGCATCCCAAGTGTTTGTTGATTAAAATGAAATTCCCCCTTTAATAATGACCATGCCCTTACGTTAAACAGTTGTCTCTCTAAGTTATACTGGGTGCCAGTCTCTGTTCTAAGTGCATTTTATTAAATGAACTCTGTTAGAAATCCTATATGGCAGATATTTCTATCAGTCTCACATTTTCATAAATGGATAAATTGAACCATGAAGAGCCATAGTCACTAGGCAGAGAGGAACACAACTAATTATAGGAAGAGAGTTAGAAATCAGACTGGGCAGTGAGGGTCTAGAATTTACTTCCACATTCTGGTATTTGGGTCCCTCATCCATAGCCATCCTTGGAACAAGAGTCTTCCCTAATATGTTACTTTGGTACAACCAAATACCTTTACTGGCAATCCTAAATGGATGTTTTCTTATTTAACGATGTCACAGAGCTTCAAGGAAAATGTAAAGTAAGAGATAGAAGTGGAAAGAAAGACTAGGATTACCAATGATAATTCTAACTATAACTACTGGGTTATAAACTGATCGTTGATCCTCTACCACTTGGTTTACTACTATTCTGAGGAAAACTGGGGAGTCTCAGTTTGCAAACAAGAATTGAGGATGCTGGTGGCAGCTGTTGGACAAAATGAAGGTGTTTAGAGTCAACAGCTTCAGATATATGTCTTCTGCTGGCCTAGGTCTCAGCCACAGTGGTTAGTAGCTGCAAGCCTGGCATGGTCACAGCCACAATGCAGAGTGTCTGCTGTTGTAGGCATGGTCACAATGACAGTAGGGAGTGGTTCCCAGTAAAAGGGGAGTCTTTTCTCAAGCAAACAGATTTGCATCTCAAGTTCTATCTCCAGTCTCAAGAGGAATGAAAATGGGGCTGTCCTTTCATAATAAGCCAGTTCTATCATGTGTGTGCGGATCCAATGGAAGGTATGGGTTCTCGAAAATGGTGGTCAGCCTGAGTTGATGCAGGCCATGTGGGAAATAATAGGAGGAAGAAGAAAGAAGAAGAAGAAGAAGAAGAAGAAGAAGAAGAAGAAGAAGAAGAAGAAGAAGAAGAAGAAGAAGAAGAAGAAAGAGGAGGAGGAGGAGGAGGAGAAGGAGGAGGAGCAGGAGGAGCAGGAGGAGCAGGAGGAGCAGGAGCAGCAGCAGAAGAAGAAGCAGAAGAAACAGAAGAAGCAGAAGAGGCAGAAGAAGCAGAAGAAGCAGAAGAAGCAGAAGGAGGAGGAGGAGGAGCAGGAGGAGGAGGAGGAGGAGGAAGGAGGAGGAAGGAGGAGAGCTCATGGTGCCTACATCATACATAGACCATGATGTGAATTCTGATGATGATTATCCCAAGAAAAAAAACTCAACCAAGAGTCAGAATCTATGGATACAAGCCAAGGATGACACACTGTCTAAATTTGGCTGAGAGCTATTTGAAGTTCATAAACATAAACTGATCACCATTAGAATAGCATCTGTAAGGCAGAGGTCAAGATGTTGGTACCTGCGAGGTATAGTGTAATATCAGAAATCAAAACGCCAGAGCAGAAAAATTGCCATGGAATTCAGGCCAGCATGAGCTACATAGGAAATCTGGGGCAGCCTTGGCTACAGAGTAGTCAAATTTACAAGTAAAATTTTTGTGTGAAGAACAGCAATAATGTGTGTGTCTGGGGGGGTAGGGTCCAGCCTAGCTAGAAGAGAATTCAGGAACAGCAATCCAAGTTCAGGAACAGATGCATCTACATACAGTATAGCACAGGAGCCATGTACTTACCATCTTTTATAATTCCACAGCCAATGGAGATGAGTCATTGTGATGTCCTTCCCAAAGCAAATCAGGGCTTTGCAAATGGACTATGAATCCTTTCAGCTCTTATTCAGTGGCCACAGCATATAGACTCTTGGAGGCTTTTTCGAGTTACATACATACATACATACATACATACATACATACACACACATACATACACACATACATACATACACATACATACATACATACATACATATATACATACACATACATGCATACATACATACACAAAAATACATACATACACACACATATATACACGTACACACACATATATACATACATATACACACATATATACACACATACATACATACACATACACACATACATACACATACATACACACACATACATACATACATACATACATACACATACATACACATACATACACATACATACATACACATACATGCATACATACACATAAATGCATACATACACACACATATATACACATGCACACATACATACATACATACACATACACACACATACATACACATACATACATACACATACATGCATACATACACATAAATGCATACATACACACACATATATACACATACACACATACATATACACACATATATACATACATACATACATACATACATACATATATACGTGTGTACATATATACCCTAAGTAGCTTATTCAGTTGGCACAAATTCTTCAGAGCTTTACTTTGGTGCTCACTTCCCAGTTCAATATAAAACCTAAATGCATCACCCTGTGTTTTGTGATGCGATTTGAGCTGCGATTTGCTGCTCAAAGCCCCAAGAACTTCTCCTCCTTTGTAAATTATGAAGAATTCGAGCCAAACAGATAACATCCTATATCTCTTTTCCTCAACCATAAGTCATTACAGTTGTAAAGAAATGATGGATAAATCATATCCATGCCTCTACAGGAAGGAGACAATTGGGATCTGCAGCTACATGCGTGTACACATCTGTGTACATACACACTTACATGAGTACACACGGGTACGTATGCATGCACACATGTCTGATACTTTAACCTGCAGAGAAGCCTTTCTGCGGACGCTCATCATTCTTTCCACACTTTATGTCTAACCTTTAAAAGGATCAGAATATGTTTCTTATTGGAAAAACGCAAAAATTAAATAAATAAGAAAATCCATAGAAATGTCCCCCTTGATTGAAAACAGAAGCTGGCCATTAAAACAATCTCGTTGGGGGTGTGGGGAGGACCAATGGAAAGTCAGATGAGAAAGAAGCAAGAAGCGGTGCATTTTATCAAGGGCTGTTGAGAAACCACACCCAACACTTTTTATCAAAGCAATGGCAGACATGCTAGACGGCTAATTACCTCCAGGTGTCTTTTCTAAATTTACATCCCTCTTGAGACAAAGGCTGAAGGAAGACTATCTTGGCTATAAAGGAAAAGAAGTAAGGAGCCAGGTGGGTGAGCTGAGGATCAGAAATTCTCAGACCTCTGTGTCTTGATTTCTAAACTGAATACCCAGCTAAGGCAGAAAAGGAGCGGCTGAAGGAGAATGGAGCTGGTACGTTATTGGCAAGGTTATTTGCTACAATCAAAACAACCCGCTACCAGTTCTGAACTTAAGCTATTTTTGTTGCTTTTTCATCCAGTTTTTTTTTCTTTTTTTAAGTCAAGGGAAAAATCAAGTCATGAAAATCAGGATAGTCTCATGACGGCTGCACATGGCGTGCGTTTTACTCTCTCTACTGGCCAAGGATTAATCTCAGCTCCAAAGCATCTCACAGGAAGTATTAATAGTACAATGTATTCATTTATATTGTCAGAAAGAGAGGACAGGGAGAAAGTGGCATAGAATTTTATTCATAAATGGGGGATCTATCCTTAGTGTCCTTTTAAGTAATCATGAAGTCTAAGAGAAGCCTGGAGGAGGCTGGAAATATCTTCTGTGAAACTCTCTTGGTCACAGTGGCCTCTGTTTGCAACCGACACACACATCCTAACACTAGCTAGTTTCTGGAACACAAAGTGAGAAATTCTTTGTGAATATCTGATAATGGCGATCATAAGATGTGTGAAATACAGATTTTTATATGAAACCACATCACACTTCATTTGTCTTTCCTTCTGGGAGAACGAAAAAGACTCACTCTCCGAGTGCCTTGATTCTCAGAGCAAGGCGAAGTTTTCTCTCTGCTATAAAGGGGTCTCACTTCACTTCTACCCACAGTTCTCAGTGAGGGAGGTCCAATGCAGATGGTCCATCAGTCCTGCTTCTTTTTTTTTTTTTTCCGAGCAGAGGTAGCTGCTAGCAGCATGGAACTGCAGCCAGGCTCTGTCAGATCGATGGAACAGTAGAGAAGGTAACAGTAACAACAGACCTTGTGTCAACTCTGTCCTGAGCTGATGGGAGTGAAATATAAATATTGTGCCGCTATGAGCTACCTAAAAAACATTCTTTACAATATTATGCTCTAACATTACCAGGAGCTGAGTGAAGGCTTCTGTTGTATCCCAGCAGAAGTTAATAGCTGCCCAGAAGCTGGAAAACCAACTTCAGAAACACTTAATGTTTAGATCCACTTAGTGGTCGGAAAAAAAAAAAACTTTTTTTTTAATGTTTAAGAGCTGCTCCAGCAAATGGAAACAGCAATTTCTTGTAAACAAACCTTTAATACGAAGATATTTCTTGGTGGCGGAAAAACCTAACTTCATAAAGTCAAATTTCTGAGATTTTTTTTTCTGTTCCTCGGAGACCAGGCACGTAACTGAATTCTGTCAGTCGATGCTTTGAATAAACAGATGCGATTGAGACATTTTCCATATCGCATGTCAAGTGAGGATGTGGCTGATCAACCAAGTGCAAACTCTGAGTGCCTGTCAACTGAGGGAAGCAATCATTGGTTCAGAGGAAGTGTTAATATTCAGTTCACAATGTGAGCTGTTCAATGAGGGCCATTCAAGACATTTATAGGTGTGACAAAAGATGTATCTGGGTGCTTCTAGCTACCAAAATAGTTCTCATTGGCTCCATCAGTTCTGGAGTGCTACCCCTCTGCTAATGGGTTAAAAACCCTGTTCTTCCACATTGTAATTTCACTACCCAAGATGTCTTCAGAGTAGGGTACCACTCTGGAAGTAAACCATGTAACCCTAACTTCAGGGTTAATCCCTTCTCTTTGTCATATGGAATGATTGAGCTAGATACACTGAACAAGAAAGAGCTTCCTGTACGATCTCTCACTGCAAATCTACCATTAGAAATGGATGCCATTCCACTGTGCTAAAGGACTATTCTTGGAGACCTAATACCCTTAGAGTGCCTTCCTGCTTTCCCACGAGGAATGTATCATGCTACTAGTGTCTAAGCATTGCCAATCACCAACATGAAAACTTCAATGGTGTGTGTGGTGTGTGTGTGGTGTTTGTGTGTGTGTGTGTGTGTGTGTGTGTGTGTGTGTATGTGCATGCTAGCACACATGTGTGTGCTTATGTGTACACCTACATCTGCTAGTGTGTGAGCAGGTAAGTCTATGAATGCCTGAGGTATGTGTCCTGTGTCTTTCCTTAGTCTCTCCATCTTGTGTTTTTAAGACACGGTCACTCACTGATTCTGAAGTGTATCAATTTTGTAGACTGGCCAGCCAATGAGCCTGAGGAATCTGCCTATCTCTCACTCCAGTGCTGGAGTTCTAGGACCATCACTCTAGCCTTTTATGTGTGTCCAGGGGATCTGAACTCAGATACTCAGGCTTGCATGGCAGACACCTTACTGACTGACACATCTATCTTACTGGCTCCTTGAACATGTTATTTAATCTACCCATGGCTTACTTTCTATATTCATCAAAATGGTAAATGATACATGTTTTACAGTATAAAGTATTGCACAATTAATGTATTTGAGAAACAGTAGCCTTTTGCTTAACAGAGTGGGAACTTGAGAAAACGGAAGATAATTCTTCTATGAATGTACTCACCCAGGTGATTTTAGATAATTGTTATGTTTAACTATCAAAACAATATGCCTTATCTGGAGAATGGGCCCATGGGGGAGTTAAATAGAGGTAAGCCTCAAGTTGCTCAAGTAAGTGGAATCTTATATAATTAACCTAAGTCAAAACTTATCTTCTTGTATATGAGCTTGTACTTCCATGTTGTGTATGACTCAAAATACGTTGACTATGACATAAAGTTGAGTAATGACATAAAAACACAGGTAGGGGGTTGAAAGATATCTCAACAGTTAACAGTGTGCACCACTCTTACAGAGTACCTGAGTTCAATCCCTAACAACTCTACGTGGCAGCTCATAACTGCCTCTGATTTCTAATGCAGGGGATCTTTCCCGCTATTTTACCCTCCAATGATACTGCACTTGTGGGCACAAACTCACACTCAATACAGGAATAAAGATCATAGAAAACAAAGAAAATAAAAATAAAATCACACTTATATGTGTATAATGTAAAGAAAGAAAAACAAACATTTGATATCTTTTTTTTCCCCTCTCCGATGGGTGAAAACTGTTTGAAGATCTAAGATCCAGATGGTAACCACTGGGTTTTGGTACCTAGGAGCATAAAGCAGAGGGAAAGGTAGCATTATTATCAGAGTTTTGGAAGAGTTGCAGCATCCACACTGTGGAGCAGGTTCAAAACAGACCTGCTGGATGTGCACAGGGAGATGGATGCTCAATGTCACCTTGCTCTGCATCCTTTGTAACTGCTGAACTCAAGTTCTAGGGCAGAGAAATGGTGCATTAGAAATAACTGAAAGTCAGAGGTGAGTGAGAAACGTGTGTCCTGAATCTTATCCTATGTACAGCATAATTATGGTTTATTGTAGTTGGTTGCCAGACAACCTGTAAATGCCAAAACTCAAAGACATTCAAGTCTTTTTAAAAAAAGATTTTATTTACTTTTAAAGACTTATTTATTTATTTTATGTATATGAGTACACTGTAGCTGTCTTCAGACACACCAGAAGAAGGCATCGGATCCCATTGCAGATATGAGCTACCATGTGGTTACTGGGAATTGAACTCAAGACCTCTGGAAGAGCAGCCAGTTCTGCTAACCACTGAGCCATCTCTCCAGCCCTCATACTCAAGTCTCATATACAATTCTGCAGTATTTGTATATAGTACGTGTAATCCCTCAAACAGTCTCCAGACTGTTTATAATGCCTAACACATTGCAAATATTATATAAATAAATGTGCTAAACTGTTTGTGGAATAAGGAGGAGAACCTAGAAGTCCTCAGTTAAAATACAGCTTTTTGGATTTAGAGTGTTTTCATGCTGAAGTTGGTTGGAGCTCAGGAAGCCAAACCATAAGGTCATAATGGGACAACCATGTCTCCTTTCACCTAGGCACTGTTTGGCCTAGAATTGTTTCATAGAGAAAATGAAATGAGAGTACGGGTCTTGAAACTGAGCCTGCCTCAAAGTCATTTGCTGGACTCTTCCTTGGGATTCTTCATTTTAGAAGTCTGGCATGCAGTCTAATCATTCTCATTTTGACTGAATTCTCGGGTGAAGCTCTGATGCTGATCCGGGAACCCTGGTACCATGATAACCACCATAAATCAGAGAGCTAGCTTCTGCTCATTGGCTACTGGTCTTTCAAGCTGAAAGAACTGTCTTTAAGTTATATCAGATTAAAGATGATAATAGGGAGACTGGAGAGATGCTTCAGAGGTTGAATTCTCAGCAAATTCACAACTGTCTATAACTCCAGTTCCAGGGGATCAAATGCCCTTCCCAAGAACCAAAAACACAAGTGATACACAGACATGCATACAGGAAAAAAATTCATACGAATAAAATAGAAATAAATAAAAATAATAAGTTGAAGAAAATTTGTCTCTGGTGAGAAAGCCAACGGGAACAACAACAACAACAAAAATAAAGGGAATGAATGAGTGAATTGGATTTCTCTGTCATGTGTGTTGAGCCTTCAGGAGCCAAGCTTACAAAAGTGACCAATCCTTCACCTGTTGTGGAAGAGACAAAAAAAAATGGAAATATGTAAAATCAGAAAATAGGTACCAATGGTAAGTGCTAAGCAGAATGATTAAGGAAAGAGGACTTAGAAGTCAGTGTGCTGTTTGAAGTACTTGGTGACTGAGAGTATGCTGTAATAAATGAAGAACTGAGAAGCTGTCTGAGGCATTCGGCTTGACGGTTTTCCTGGACAAGAGGCAGGACCTTGTGTACTGGGTTTATGAGACAAGGAGAAGGCATTGAAGCTGGAAGAACCTGAACAGGCCAGAGCACTTTGGACATGGAGTCTCAGGAGTCTGAAGGAGAGGGTTCTGAGGACCAGAGAGAGACATTGTTGCTACTTTGAAGGCTTTTGTAAGAACTCTGATTAGGTGGTGGTGGTGGTGGTTAATAGAAGAATAACAATAGAGTGCTGAGCAACAGAAAAAGCACCTATAACACCCCCCTCCCAAAGGCTCAGTACAATCACAAAAGAAAGGACAGATAATTTTCAAGAATCAGAGGTTGGGAAGACCATAGTGAAACAATGATTCTACATGTGAAAGGACCTCTGCATGCATGATCTCACAGCATCTATAGCTTCTTGCACATGAAGAAGCCAATCAATATTCCAGGACTTGGGGTCCTGGGAGCTCTAGTTCCAACCCCTGATGAGGAGCTTTTGACAGTTGAAGGCTACATGGATTAGGAGAGTCGGTTTTCTTTAAGGGTGTGGCCCCTGGTAGATTGACCATGCTCCAGTGAATGGCCAAACACTCATGAGTACAGGTGATGAGTACAAATTGGACCAGGTGGGTTATTAAAAGAAAAGAAAAAAACAAAAAACAAAGGACAAGAAGTTGGGAGGGGTGAAGAAATAGAAGGTGAATCTGGGAGGAGACAGTGGGAGAATTGTGGTAAAAGGTGATAAAAAATTATATGAAATTCTCAAAGAATTGATACAAATATTAGTTTAAAAAAAGAAAAAGAGTCTTGACTTTTAGTTTGAGAGCAAAGTCCAGAGAGAATGCCACAGTCTCATTCAAGTCTATAATGTCAATCTGACAGGACCTAAATCACTGAGGAGACAAATCTCAAGGTATTTCTAGATTAGGTTATCTGAGTTAGGGAAGACCTACCCTAAATGTTGATGGCACTATTCTATAGTCTACGGTGCTGGACTAAATAAAAAGAGGAAAGTGAGCTGAGAAAGAGCCTTCATTGCTCTCTGCTGAACTGCAAATACACTGAGACCAGCGCCTCAAGTTCTCACTGCTATGCCTCCCCCGCCATGACAGACTGTAGCCTCAAACTGTAAACAAGACCAAATCTTCCTAAGGTACTTTGTAGGGTAGTTTGATACAGACACAAGAAAAGTAATTGATACATCATTTCTATGTATGACTGCTGGGTTGAAGACAGACTCCTGGTCTAGGAGGAGATATAAATAAATTAAATCTTGAGATTTTTGAGAATAGAGAATCCAAGTCAGTGATGATGATGGAGGCTTTGATGATGGCGGTGGAAGCTTTGACCGAGAATTGAGGAAAATCTTGCTGATGAGCACCAAGCACAGAACCAGCAGCCTACGTGGACTGATAGGTATAACAGAAACAAGAGAATTAAGGACCATCCAAAAATGTTTCAAAGTAGTGTTCTCTGCGATGCCTGGATGTAAATACAGCCTCTCCTACAAGGAGAGGACCATTAAGAATGAACTAAGTCTCTCAACTTTAAAGATGAAAACATGAAGATTGTCTAGGTCCCCTTTACTTGCTTAAGGTCAAACCATGATTAATTGTCTACCTTAGAACAAAACACCCGACCACTCCTTGCTTAGAAGCCTGTGATTTCTCTGTGGAGTCATCAGTGGTGCTCTCTATGAAGTGAACTAGATCCAGAGGTAGAAGCACAAACAGGCTCTCCCATTGCCATTCTGAGCATATCTTCATTCCTCTTGCCCCACCTGTTCAAACTCTATCCAGGGGTCACAAGCCAAAGACCTGTTAGGCTGATAAAGCCAGCTGACATGTTTGGTTTGGCTCATGAAGTTCTAAAAAACACCATCCCCATTTGAATGTCTTTCAGCTGGGTTTGTACTTTCCCATTGAAGCAAAGCACACACCACTCCCTTGGGCTCAGGGTAGCATATTTGGCTCTCACCTGCCTAGCCCCAAAAACCCTTGGAATTTTCAGCCAGAGAGTCACATCAAGGAGCCAGTGGGAGCTAAGCAATGAGAAAATGCCTGTGGTTAAAAGAAGACCATGGGTTCAGACATATCAACAACAACACCCAACCATATCACTTAACAGCCATGTGATTTGAACAAGTTTGACCTCGATTTCCCTGTCTCTTAAATGGCCGTAATAGTATCCATGTTGAGTGACTATCTCCTAGGATGTATACAGTTAGACAGACACTGTTATGCAGCAGGGATCAGCACTGCTTCTTTTGAGTAGAGGGCCAGATAGTGTCTCTAAGGACCACTCTGCTCTATATCTGTAACACAAAAGCAGCCCCTAAAAATGCAGACATGAGTCATGGTGGTAAATAAAGTCCCAATAAAACTGCATTTAGAAATATATGAATGGGGCAGAGTTGTCATGAGGCCTTAACTGTAAGTCCCAGTTATAAAGTGACATGGATTGAATGTGCACGTCTTCCTCACATTTATATGCTGAAGTTTGGCAGTATTTGGAATTCAGGGACCCTAGCAAGTGATCATGTTCTGAGGATAAAGTATACCCGGAATGTAACCAGTGCCTTATAAGAAAGAACCTGAGAAAGAGCGTAGCCCAGTGGTTCTCAACCATCCTAATGCTGTATCCTTTCAATACAGTTCCTCATGTTATGGTGACAACCCCAATCATAAACTTAATTACATTACTACTTCAAAACTGTAATTTTGCTACCATTATGAATAATAATTATGTGAATATCTGATAGGCAGGATACCTGGTATGTGACCCCTGTGAAAAGGTCGCTTGACCCCAAAGAGGTTGTGACCCACAGGTTGAGACCCACCATCTTAGCCCCTTCTGCCAAATGAGGACACAGTGACAAGTGTGTGTGGTGAGGATGCTAGCCCGAAACAGACAAACTCTTGGTGACTACAAACTCTAAGAAAACAGTATGATTTTATATATTTATATCTTTATGTGTTATTGATTGATAGATTGATCTTGTGTGGGGGATGAACAGGTGTATTCAGGTGGAGGGAGTATGTCAAGTGTCAGGTACCTTCCTCAATCATTTCTAACACTGATATATTTTTTGGAAATCATCTCTTTTTGGAAGTGATCCCCCACATAAATTTTGAGACAGAGTCTTATGAGTTCTGGAGCTGTTTGAACTGAACTGGCTGGCCTGCAAGCATCCTAGGGTCAGCTTATATACTCCACTCCAATCCTGAGATTACAAAATGCATGTCACCTCATCTGGTAATTTACATGGCTACTGGGTACCAAAGCCAGGTCCTCATGTTGTACAGAAAGAACTTTACCAAGTTATCTCCCCAGCCCAGAATCTATCTTGTCTTTATGCCTGCATGTATGTGATATTACTATAGTACTTTGAGATGACCAAGATCTAAAACATTTGAGTGTTGTTCCCAAATTGGACCATTGCCCATTATGCTCCATCACTTCCCTCAATGCCTGCCTATGACTTCAGTCACAGAACATCCAGTTTCACATGAGTGACCTGGACTCAGCACTGCTTTAATGTGTCTCCATCGGGAAAAAAAATTAATAAAAAATAAAAATAAATTTAAAAAAGGAAGAAAAAGAACTCGTCAGTGGCCTCCCTAATGTAAGCCAGGGCTACTGAGAATTCTTTTCCTGAGAAGAGAGGAGTCCCAGGAGGCATGGCATTCTTTGGACTAATGTCAAGTAAGTGTAAATTGAACAGTGTTCATGTTTGGACCTCTGGAATCTCAGAGAACCATCAAGTTCCAAGAGGTCCAAGAACTCCTGAGTGAAGCCTGCATCATGGCTTGGTCCTGACCTCTGAGAGGGCAGGAGGGTTTCTGCCCTTGGCACGGAAGGGCAATTCTGCCACCACATTTCCCATCCTTGGACTTCATCGGAGCTTTGATTTGCAGGCCACGAGGGAGGTGCTTTTGGGCAGTTCCCACTGAGCTATTTTTAGAGCTTGGCATTTGAGTGGGAGAGAGAGTTAGCCAGCTAGCAATACCACCGCCCACTGCCGAGCTGGTCTCTACGCAAGCCCCGTAGTAAACTTAGGTCATTTCCTCTTGTGATCCTCCAAAACTAGGCAGCCCCAGAAACTCTGAAGACAGCAGATACAGAGGCTATTAACTGATGCCTTCGTCTTCCTCATGAAGTGACGTTTTCCTTTCTTCCCACTCACTTTCATCTCCAATACTCTGAAATCGAATTTCAAAACAATGTATGTGTCTTGACGGGAAAAAAATAACAAGCTAAGATTCTGGATCACATACACTGCATGTTTAATTTTTACCTAGATGTTAACAGTTTGCTTCTAACTCCTGCTGAAAAAGCTAATCTCAGCAAATGCCATTCTTCGACCTCGCGGCGCTCACATGCTCGAGTGTCCATAGTCCTCTGCAGAGGGTACAGAGGGTTATGAGGAGACACTTCCTCTCTTAGCCGTCCATGTTCTATGATACTGGTCATGGAAGGCCCCCCCCACCCCCCATCAAATGCCTTTCTCCAGGGTTGCCTTCATGAGTGTGCGTCCTGGAAGGCTGCCCAGAGCCTTGAACCTCAGAAGGTAAAACAGCAGAGAAAAATCAACTTAAAGTAAGGAAGATCGATCTAACCTCTCTTCTGCCCATGGTCAGGGGGTTTCCGTTCTTTCAGGAGCATAGATGTGGAGGTGAGACATCACGGCAAGAAGCTTGTGGCAAAACAAAGCCTCTCAGATTGTGATGCCCAGGAAGGAAATAAATAAATAAATAAATAAATAAATAAATAAATAAATAAGAAGAAAGAAGCAGGCTCCTAGGTGCTGATGTGTCCAGTGAGGACATACCCATAATGACCTGACTTCTGTCCTCCTGATCCTGTCTCCTAAAGGTTCCATTGTTTGCAAGTAAGACCATCAGCTGGTCCCCAGACTATGACAAGATAGACTTCTAGAGGGACAGACATCAAAGCCATCATTGTAGCCTTCATCGAGGCAAGATCTCCATTTTGATGATTCATGTGCTTCTGGGATGAGGGATGCCTCTCTCTCTCTCTCTCTGTCTCTCTGTCTCTCTGTCTCTCTGTCTCTCTCTCTCTCTCTCTCTCTCTCTCTCTCTCTCTCTCTCTCCCCCCCCCCATTGGCACTTCACATTGAACTCTCCTCATCGGTGTTTCCAATGGTACTGAAAACAAATAAAGGTGGGCTGTTGGAGCCTTCTCAGTGGCTCAAGTGCCTGCTGGATCACGGAAAGACACAGTCTCTAAAACTCAAGGTGGATAAAAGTGTTTGAAGTGCAACATCTTCATATCAGCCCCTGGCTGCTGTGCACAGCCACGTATATGCATCACACACAATTAACGATTAATTAGTTCAAAAGTGAAGATGGCAATTCTTAGCGCAAGTAAAGGAAGATCATGTTCTTAGCTGATTCCATGCTATCTACACATCCTTCGCCTCCTGTTACAACGCCAGAATTCACCTGCCTGGGGGATGAACGCTAACAGAAAGTGGAGATAAGACTTGGGAAAGTGTTAGGGTCTGACAGCGTCCCCTAAGGTCCTATGATGGAGGTCAGCTACTGTGGTGCTCTCTCATAGCAAGTATTTTAGGCTTGGGGACTCTGTGATCAAAAAAAAAAGTTTGTTTTATAAGACAATTCCTGAATGAATGGTTTCTTTCTTCTTATCTCCCACATGAGAGGACACCGAACTCATCCTACTTTGGTTTCTGTGTCTTGCACCCACCCCATGGGGACAGAGGAAAGTAAAAGCCCCCAGCAGACCAGATGTCAATGCTCTGATCTTATATTTTCCAGCCTTAGAAGCTATGAGAAATAATTTCTGTTCTTAAAAAAAACATCACACAATCTTAGCTATCCTGTTACAGCAACATAAAAACAGTCCAAGCCAGCCAATAACAGGCTCCCTTGGGGGCTGAGCTGTCTTCTCTAACTTGACGTGCAGCCAATACTGACCACCGTGGTAAGGGAGCTGGAGGCGGTGCTGTCCGGCATATCTTGGAAGCAGCCATGCTTTTCTGAACCCCACAAAGCTCTCCTCGTGACTTCTTACAAGCTCTCAGAAAACCACACCGAGACCAACACAAAGCAAATCAGAAGGGAAAACCTATCTGACCACCATGTTTGGCCTCATATCACCCCAGACACTTGCCCAATGAGTCAACTGGAGTGATAGTCTAAAATGGAATTTACCTTCATAAATGTCCAGCAACTTTCTGCCATGCTCATAGTAAACTCTGGATTCTTGGAGACTGGGTTAATAGATTATTGGATAGAAGGGCTCACCTGGCAAGCATGAGAACCTAAATTAAACTCCCAGAACCCATTTTTTTGTTTGTTTGTTTGTTGGTTTGTTTGTTTGTTTGGTTTGGTTTGGTTTTTATTTTGTTTTAAGCCAAGTACAGCATGCACTTCCAATCTCAGGCCTGGAAGAGTGGAGACAAACGGTTCCCTGTGAGCTCATTGACCTGCCAGCCTGGACATTTCAGTTTCATAGACATTGAAGAACTCTGTTCTAAAGGAGATAAACTGTTTCTGAGGGCAATACCTAATGCTATCCCCTGACCTTTGCAGATACATACATACATACATACATACATACACATGAATCTTCACACATATGTGCATCATGTACATATAAACACACACATGTACATATGCACACATGCATGAGCTCTCAAAAGCACATACAAAATGCCTGGACTCTGGCTCTCCTTCCTCTCTCTTCTCATTTATCTCCTAGCTCTACCTCAGTGCTTCTCAACATTCCTGAGGCTGAGACCCCTGAATACAGTTCCTCAAGTGACCCATGAATTGTCTCACAGAGAGAGAGGGAGAGAGGGAGAGAGGGAGAGAGGGAGAGAGGGAGAGAGAGAGAGAGAGAGAGAGAGAGAGAGAGAGAGAGAGAGAGAGAGATGAATTGTAAATATCTGTTTTGTGATGGCCTTAGGCAACCCCTGTGAGAGTCCTTAACCCCCAAGGAGTCACTCACTACCCATAGGTTGAGAACCACTGCTTCATCTTCTAACTGTTCTCTTTCTCTTTCTTTGCCTAATACAACACACTCCTTCCTGTCACAGGAACATAACACAAGACATTCTCCACAGATCTTTCCTAGCTGTGCTGGTTGGGATTGGGTTTCAGACTGGGGGGGGGGGGGGGAGATGGTGTTGTGCATATTTAACATACCAAAGCAGTTCTGGCCTCCAATTCTCCCAGCATCCCTCAGTCCCCACCTACACAGCTCACCTGCTACCCTGAACTTTCAGGCCCAGAGGCTGGGCACCCTTTCCCCAGAAGCCCTTCCCAAAATAATCCAGACATTTTGGTCTCCTGCCCCTTTCTCTTATCTCTTCTTCTCCCCTTTTCCTTCTCTCTGCATGTGTGCTGTCTCTCTTTCTCTCCCCTCTTCCCTGTCTTTCTCCCTGTGGTGAGTTCCCTGGCCTCCTTCCATGAAATCATTGAACTCACCTGCCTGAGAAAGAAGTTTCCCAATAAACCAGCTTTTCTGTATTCTAATCATGCCCGAATTGGCTTAAATTGGCTCATTTTCTCCAGTAGAGAAATAACTCCTTCAGGCCTTAGAGATACCTTCCCAGACACAAAACTGAAAGCCTACCTCATCCCCCTACTTGTTTATTTCGCTCTGCTTTTTTTCCCCTGGTGCTATTTAAAATCATTCTACATATTCTTCACACACCCCCCCTTATTTCCTACCCATCCCTTGGGCTAGAATTGAAGTAAGTGTTACTCTTCCTTATCTTAGGAATGTCTTGAAAAGGGTTGACATACAATAGATGCTCAATGAATATTCAAAGGTTTAGCAAAGCAGAAGACAAGCTTAATTAGAGATGGAGAGATTGTGTTAGTCTTTGGCATGCTTTCATCGTATTTTTTCTGTAACAGCATTCTAAACTCAAATGAGTGTCAGTTTCTATGGACTAGTTTGAGCATACTGATAATGGAAATAGAGAAATATTTTGATATACTTACTTAATAAGTTTGCAGTTGACTTAGACTCACTTGCTACCATCTATCCTCTGGGACCCTAACTTCACCCAGGATCCCACAATTCAGCCATTACCTCTGACCAAGCAGAGACCATCCTAAGTTTTCTGCCCATCCCTATTAACCATTGTTTATGCTAAAGGATGGTACTTGACAATCACTCCTTGTGACCATCTGAGCTATAGCCTCTGATGGGTAGATATACTACTTAAAGATGCCACATGAAGATCTTCTGCTCACCAAATGAAAAGAGGATCAGAGTAAAATAAAATGTAAGCCATCAAAAAGTTATCCTTCAGTGTGGTGGAAGAAAACTTGCTCCATCATTCCACTTGGGAAACAATAAGTGAAAAATCTGGAAAATCAACGTGAAGCATGTGCGCGCACACACACACACACACACACACACACACACACACACACATGCACTTGCTCTTTGCACTACCAATACCACATGAAGAGAAGAGTAATTATGTATTCGAATATCACTGCTGGGAAATGCTCAGTGTGACCCAGAGTTCAATACTCAAACATCCCTGTTCCAGAGGAGATTGTCTTTCATGGTGGGATGCCCTTTTTCCTCCACTGCTTTTATTCCAAAGGAAATCAGATACCTCCTCCATTTCTCGGAATGGGATCTAATAAGGGTGTCTTCTTGATTACGAAGCTACTATGATCAGCACTTTCTCTCTTGCTCATAAGAAACCAAATAAAAAGCATCAACAGAAACCTGTAAGTATTTGCCCTGCTAATCACTTGCCCAGCAGTACATACATAGGTTGAAGTGAGTTTCTAGAGAGAAGAATTTGGCCAGATTGTAAGGAAATGATGTCAGCACCATGTTCATTCTACTTGATGTTGCCTCCCCAACATCTGGACAGACACAGATGAACTCAGACATCTCCCCTGCCTCTGCAATTTCTTTTTTCATCTTTGTCCAGAAGCATCCACTCTTCTCTAGGGAAATGGATAAAAATGTCAAAATCAAGCCGATATTCTCACACCTGGACTCTGAAGGCTCAGCTACTAAATCTATGCTCCCACATCTGCGCTTCTATAACTATTAATCTCCTTTATCAAGAAACCAGGTATTCTAAGGAGGTGATATATGTCTCTTTGGAATCTCTGCCCACTCTCTAACTCACAGAACGCCCACCCATTTCGTATTCCAGATCATGGACTAAATATTTGCTCTGAGTTAAGTTTTGTTTGTCTTTATGAATGAGCAACCCATTCCATACCCTATATCATACAACTAGGGTTCTACTAAGTCACTGATAAGTATCAATCTCTTTGAATGTGGTAAGAACCTTACCACAGGTCAGGTTTCCTCCATTAGCACCTGCTGCACACATCAGAAGTGTCCACACAGTTAGTAGAATTTATGATGAGATGACAGGGTCTTCATTTGAATAATTTCTCCATGATGACTAGACCTTTGGGCATTCTACTGCCATCACCAAGATCTTCTACATCCCGCAAAATTTCCCAGTCTATCATATCTTCCTCTTTTTAACAACTGTTTCTAAACCTTGTCTCAAGTTTGTGAGTCTCCCATCAGCCTTTTGGCTCTAAAATCCAAACATATATTATCCCCTAATCCCTTTGCTCTGCAGGAATTTAGTCTACTTGAGTTAGGAAAATTCACCTTGGGGATTAGAGTGCCAATTGAGAAAGTCAAAAATTGTTCCTGACTTTATTGACTTTATTGTAACAGCATAGCTGAAAACCAAACAGCAGAGTTTCTTTCCCTACTAAGTGTAATTGTGCCGCATCAGCGTGATCTGCTCAGATCAGAGTTAGATTTCTATTTCCTCTATCTTGTTACAAGAAAATGTGACTTTTGAGCATTTTTTCTCCCAAACATGTTTATATAAGGGGATTTCTCTCCATTATGTGAAATAAAACAAAAATGACCAGTGGGAAGTGGGAACATAAGTCCATCACTTGGCAAACTTTTCCAATTACATCTATTTGATTCTGACTTTTTGCCCAGATACAAAAGGCAAGGTTTTTCCCCACTATATTTATAAAGCAAATGTCTTTCATTAAAAAAAAAAAGTGCAACCCAAAAACTGTGGTGTTTCTTTCTCCTCCTCCTTCTACTCCTCCTCCTTCTTCTTTGCCTACCCATATTTTATTGCCCTTATACCTTAAAAACCTCTCATTGACCAATGTTATCTATTTCTTTCAATGTATGCTTTCTAGAAATAAAACAGCCAGTATATCACTGAATATATAATGATATGTGGATAATATTTTTATTCCACTGATACATACAATCAAGACACACATTTTTATTTAGACTCTTAAAATCAGTTCAGAGCTGTAGATGAAGGCACATTCTGTCAGCACTCCCCAGCTCAAAAAAAAAAAAATCCCTGGAAAATGTAACCAAATCTCAAGCAGCTGTAGGAAGTTGGAGTCTACAGTCTATTTGTACTCAGCGGGAGAATTTACAGGAGGTAAGGGGATGGTTTCCACATGAAAAAGTTACAAAGAATTTAACCTATAATGAAAACTCTGATAATCTCCAGGAATGAAAGATGCTTGGATGATAGACTTGGTGCTTCTCATGAGTTCAAAGAATCTGGTTTTCCCCATAAATGCAAGACAGGAATAAGAGCAGTCCATGTGTCCACTGTTATGTTTGATAGCCAAAACAGTTCAGACTTCATCTTTAAGTCATTACATGGTGACTGTGGCTGTGTTTTAAGACCATGGATTAGGCTGCCCACACTTATGATGCTGAAGGGCATTAAAACCTGAACCTCCTTCACATGTTTATGACCCTCTGCCCCAAGACAGAAACGCTGACGTATGAACAGCAGTTCAGTGTTCTATGTGAAGGCCATGAACACTTTGATGTGTTCATGAAAAACCCCTGGACAGCATAACATACACCTTCTGAATCAAGTGGATTTGTGTGGAGTGAACATAAAGTGCTACTTTTCTATAATGTTCTCCTGTGCTCCACAGAGTGCCAAAGATCTCTGCTTCCATAGCACTTCCCATCTGTAACAGGGGACCTCTAGAATATCTTTCAATGATCCTCCCTTTCTGGAAATCAGACTCACACACAGGCCACGTCTCTTGATGGTGGCCTGGACCCATAACTAACTTCGAATGTCTTGAATTTGGTAAACAGGATGGCTCTTCTTTTCTGAGGTAAACGATAAGGACACTCACTTCTGCCTGGATAGCGCTCAGTTAGACACTAACCATCACCTGCATTGCAAGCTGCCCTCATAGAAGACACAGAGAGAGAAACTTGACTGAAGGCCTTGCCAAAGGCTGTTTTGCAGCCTCAGGAGAAATCCTTAGCTAGAGGGACCCACCAGGGCCAGGCTCAGAAAAATGATAAACAGAAAAACAGATACTTATAAGCACTTGTTTTAAGCACATACGTGTTATACTAATTTGTTAAGAAGCAATAGATATGTAATATAGTTCCATTCATGAAACACTGGATTCATGAGTTGAATCAGGAAAATAAATAAAGAAATCTAGTCCAAGTAAGAAAGTAACTCTACAAAGGTTTATAAACAGCCAAATCTTTTGGGTGCTTAATATCTCCCTCCTGCTAAAACCATCTTTCAAATGATGTCCTCTGTGCCACAAACATCACTTTATAGCTTTGATTCAGATTTACAGGGTTTTTTTTTGGGGGGGGTATCAGAGCAAGTTCAGGTAGAGTTAATTCAGAGAGTATTATTTCCAGGACCATGTAAAAACTAGAAATTGTGAGCTTTTGAAGATGACTTTAATGTGAAATCCGGGATGTCTGAAGTTTTAAGACTTGGTGCCATAACTTAGGTGCTTTTGTTGGTTTTCTAGAAGCCTGGGTGGCAGATAGTAAGTACTTCTGTTTTAAGGAAGCTGGTACATATTTACTGGAGAGGTTGGAAAGAAGAGTTGAACATAAGCCAGAGAGAGTTCTTTTTTGGTCTTGTTTTTCATTCTTGCTCTTAGACATATAAGTTCCCACCCAATCACCTTAATTTGCACTTGACCTGACCATGACTTCTCACTGAATACTCATCTCCAGGGAACTAATGAATTGATCTTAATTTTTATGTTTCTTATCGTTATCTTTCTCTATGAGAAAGAAAGAGATTTTTGGAGACAAAAAATGTAATGCTTTGGTGGACTGATAGATAAAATATGAACATATTAAATTGTGAGATATACTTTCATAACTCTAATCCTTTCCATGTCTTTAAAGATGACAATGACTTCTATAAACATTCTGAGCATGGATAAAACTACACTCTCTGGACTTTGGTTTCTTGATTTTTTTTTTAAAATATCATAGTGTCAGTCTTTTGAAGTCAACTTGGGCATTGCCACACTGCATAATGGATGAAGGTCATCAATCACTCCTCTCTACATTATAGTCCTAGCATGCCTTTGGGACATGATCACTTCTTTAAACCACTCAAGTTCTGAACACTGGTACTCTGTGCTATTCTTCATGCTGCTCTCTTCTCACGCACTCCTTCTGTTCTTCACCATAAATATCACTCTCCGGCCTAGGAAGATTGTTCAGTGGATAAGTCTCTTGCCATGCAAGTGAGAGAACCAGAGTTTGAATCCCCCAGCACCCACATAAATATCAGGTGGCTATGGCAATCCACCTGTAATCCCAAGGCCTGGAAGGCAGAGAAAGAGGATTCCCTAGAGCAAGCTGTTGAGTGAGAACAGGCAAATGGGCAAGTTCTAGGTTCAAGTGAGAGAGCTTACTTCAAATATAGAGGGTAGAGAGAAATAGAAGATACTGAAGGCCAATATCTGACCTTTGTAATGGTCCATATACATGATCCCACATGATGCAGAAAATATAGACACCGGCGTACATGGTACATGTACAAACACATGCCAAAAAATGTCCACAAAGCATCCAGTTCTAGATCCATCTTGATCCTCTTCTGGATTGAAGTATCTTGCTCCTCTGAGGAAAGGGTCATAACATGTGTAGCACTTTTTTAAAAACTGGCCCTTCATCCCAGATTTCCATGGATGAATTTATCTTTCATTTCCTTCTTGTATCATAACATGATTTCCAGGTCAAACATTACATACTGTTCCAGTATTCATGTTTCTTCTAACAAAAAGGAAAAACTGTTACTAACTCAGTCTGTACCCACCCTGAAAGATGCACTTTCCATTTTTACTTTCTTGCTTGCTAAAAATAAAGTTTGACAGGGTTTTTTTTTTCTCCTAAAAATGAAAATGAAACTTTACCAGTATTGAAGAGCTTCTATATTTCTATCTGCCACTTATTTTTAAAATATTTTTGGTTTTGTATTCTAGAGCCTCACTCAAATGACAATTAAGTTAATCTTTGTGGGCCTAATCAGCAGAACTTAGTTTCCCAAGTATTTATGGCTACCAACAAATTTCTAGGAAACACACACGCACAAAATTACAAAATCTGTAACTAAACAAGACCATAACATGATTGAATTATTTGAATTATACATATACTAAGCCATGCCCCAAGTGCCTGTTTCTCTGCCTGCAAGCTTAAGTAGCATCGATGGCTCGTCAGACTCGGGATTTGTTCTGTGGAAGTATCTTTCTTCACTCATGGCTATCAACTAGACTTGCCGTGAGCTAGCAAGCCAGTTACAGACAACAGAATATCTCAAATTTTGAATCTACTTCTCAGGAACTTCATAAAATACGTTAGAAAAACTATATATCATCTTTTAGGCATATTTGTCATAACTTGATTTTCCTGAGGGTTTTGTCAGGTCGGACAAACATAGACATGAAGACTAGATTATGAGCCCTTAACTCTCTTCTCAGGACTTCCTTCCCCTCTGTGCTATATAAGTGTATAAGTTAGCTCTACTTGAAGATAAACACCATTTGAATCTTGAGCAAGCCTTTGTACATTTGGTCCACATTGAGTAAAAATCCCAGGACACAATCCTAATTGTACCAAAGGCAGAAAATATTCATGATGCTTAAAACAAATCTCTGATAAGGCAACAACAATAAAAGGCTTAAAAGGCAACCAATTCCAAGCAAATGAGTTAAAAGTTTCCAGCAAGAAATCAAATTATCAACTATTACATCCCTACTGCAACTCCAGGGCTCTCCAAACATATGCATGTGCACAAACATTCGCACATAGATACTCACAGATTCACACGTGGTACTTACTTTGTACAATCCTTTAGAAACGTATATAAAATAGAGAAACAAGGGTAAAAAGAGATTGAATTGAGTGTCTGTCTTTGTCATTGCTTTCATGCTGGCCTGGTGGTGCATGTCTATAATCCCAGAACACTGAAGACAAAGGCAAGAGCCTTGCTGTCCAAAGTTCAAAGCAAGCATTGACACTGCCTCCCAAGCAAAGCAAATTGCAAATTAATTGGAATGCACATGGACTAGTTTGTATTGATCTCCCAAATTGTTTTTTGAACATCCTTTTTTCCTTTTGCTAAAAGGGGGGGGGGAATGCTTTCTCCATTAAAAGGTTTTAAGATCTAAATGATACATTTTCTCTAAATGTCCAGAAACCTTAGGCTTACTTTAGAGATTATAAAGCATACCTCTGACTGTCACCCACATCAATGAGGCACAGAGTCACCTTGTGAAAGGAACATGCATGTGGGTATGCACCTGTTAGTGAGTGCCTTGTGAACATACCTTAATGCACATGTACATGTCAATACATGTGAAAGTGGGTGTATGTGAGAGATAGAGAATGCATTAGAGAATTCTTCCTAAGAAGAAAATGGAAAATTACTAGCCTTCATGGAAACTAAAAATAAAATCTTAATATGGAAGGACTTTTTTTTATAAACAGAAACATCTTACTATATGTTGTTCTACTCCAAGAGTTTATACCACACAGATTCCTGAGCCTTGTTGAAGAACACATGTCTCTCGCAATATGAGAATTCTACTATGGCAGAAATGAGACATCCATTACTTCTGTCTTGTTTGCCAAGTCCTGTGACATTTGATGATATTGTGAATGTCCTGGAAATAGTAAGCTATCTCATGCATATTCACACTGGAAAATGTACTCACAAATATTCCAGTCTGTTGTTCCCATCTGTGTGTCTGTTCCTGACATAAGTGTCATTGTGTCCATTTTATTTTTTTTTGTGAAGTCTATTTTTATTTTTAATGTGTGTGTGTGTGTGTGTGTGTGTGTGTGTGTGTGTGTGTGTGTGTATGTGTGTTAGTACAGTGTCTGCATTGGCCTGAAGAGGATGTTCTAGTCCCTGTGGCTGGAGTTAGGGTTAGCTGTGTGTTGCCCGACATGAGGACTGCAATCGGACCTTGCCTCACCTGCGTGAGCAGTGCATGCTTTCAACTCCTGAGCCATCTCTCCGACCCTCACTCTCCTCATCTGACTGAAGTTCCACAAAGGAGCAAAAGGATTTTTCCATTTTAGTTGCAAAGGATTAAAAGGAAACAGTGCTCTGGGTTAAAATCATGGTCGCTCCAATGACTATTATATGCTACACAGGCCAAGATTATGGTTATGCCTCTGTTTCTCTGAAGTATAAGTAACTACCTATATAAATTGTCAAACTGACAGAATGCAGGCTCACCTGAATCATAAGCGCCAGGGAAGGCCTATGGAGCTTAATATTGCTTACATTAATTGCTTACATTAATTGCTGTGGAAAGACTCAACTGGAGGGGGGATCATTTTCTAGGTAGGGATGCATTCATTGTTCTCTGCTTCTTAATCATGGTTGTGACACACCAACTGCTTCAACTCTCTGCTGCCTTGACTTCCCCAGCATGCTGGACTGGAACCCTGAACTCTGAGCTAGAATAAACTCTTGGAGCCTCCTGTGAGTTGCTTTTTTTTGAGATATTTCAGGATAGCACAAAGAAAAGAAACTAAGACAGTACTTTACAACATTATTATGAGTACAAAGTGAGTTAATGAGTGTAAATGATGAAGACAGTGATAAAGCCTGGCACAAACTGACCTCTAATAAAACTATATGCTCATTATTGTTGCTGTTGTTATTGTTGTTTCTGCTGTTGTCATTATTAATTAGGATAAGCACTAGATATTTTGATTCATACATCGATATTCCTCTTTATGTGAGGTGATATACATTACGTAGGTTAGCACTACAAGATGTGAAGATATTTGTTTTCAGAGTAAAAAGTTTTAGGTAATAAGCATTTAATAAAATATGTGTGGGCTGGAGAGATGGGTCAGTGGTTAAGAGCACTAACTGCTCTTATGGAGACCCTGAGTTCAAACCCCCACAACCATCTGTAATGAGATCTGATACCCTCTTCTGGTGTGTCTGGAGACAGCTACAGTGTACTTACATATAATAAATAAATAAATCTTTAAAAAATAAGTAAAACATCAGTGAAATGTCTCTTATATACTGATGGATGTTGCAGACAGAATAACAAGGAAGACAGATCTAAATTCTCCCATCAGTGAGCTGACACTCTTATAGTCTATAAGAAACTTATTTGTTGAACCTATTCAGAGAGAACAATGGTTAAAGCTTTAGAATTTTATGACATCACTCTTTAACATAAACATCGAGTGTGTGGTTTAAGGGTGATTTGGGTGCGCTGAGGGTCTTGCTCATAAATCTCCAAAGTACTTAAAGAAAATGCAAGCACAGAACAAGGCCGGTAGAGCAGCAACTATTTCTTGGCAATATCAATTTCTCAAAGTTCATTTCTCCAAGTGCCAAAAAGCTCATTGAGCCAACTAAAACTTGCAGTGAGAAAACGTGTTCCTCGCAAAGAGGTACGTCCTTCAGATGGCTTTTCCGGAGGCAAGTTGCTGATTTCTTTAAGGATAGGGGAGGAGAGCGTAGAGGAATGAGCTCCAAAATCTCTTTGGCTCAAGATGAAATAGTCAAGTATGTAAGAGAAACAGCAATAAGCTACTCTTCCTTGTTTTGGAGCAAGCGTGCCTTCTTTGCTCGCTAACAATCCACCGTTGAGTGCCACGGTGCTGTTTCATATCAAGATTTCAAAAACCATTACAAGCTGCGTAGGTATTGGAGGCTCGACCAGATGTGATGAAGTTTCCATTGTTTTACTTGGTGCATGGAAAATATTACTAATGGCTGGTGTCAGGGGAGGCTTAACTGACCCCAACTGGCCTAACTCATCTGGGTGCATTTCTTTAAATCAGAACCTTTAAGTACTCTCTCCTGTTACTGCACAAGCCCCCTCTCCCACTTTACGAGATGTTTGACTATATAAAGCTCATTTTAGGCAAAGGGGAAATTCCATGACTGCATGAACAGGTGGGCTGGGGACTGAAGGGAGGAGTGGAATCTCTTTCCTGGAGTCTGAAATTTATTTACAGGTAATTGTTGACTGTCTTCGGGCAGAAAGATAAAAGACGGGAAAATTCCATCCAGTCTGTGTTCTTGCCATTAGCTGCACAAAGATTATAACACTTCACAGACCAAACTGAGTCAAATTTCACCTTCTGTTATGATTTCTCTTTACTGTCTCTGACACAGAAGCTGAAAAACAAGAAAGCGGTTAGACTGAAGAAAGAAAGGAGCTTTGAAAAAGACTTCCCCCCTGGCATTCAATTCTTACCTTTAATATGTAATTTGTAATTTGAATTTCATCACATGCATTGATAATCAGATGAATCAGAGAAATATTTCCCTTCTACAGACATAATGCAGTAGAGTTTCCAAAGCAATGTAGTATTTAACTTCAGGTATGAATCTGTGTTTTTTATTTAAGAGATTTCAGAATGGAGCAGGGCTTTCTGTGTGTTCTTGCCTATGACTTTCATTCATTGCACACACCCTTCATCACTCTTTATAAACTTAACTTTTTCTCCAATATAGAGTTCAGCAAGATGCAGAGTTAAAAAAATTAGCTCAAAGGAAACAAAACTAGTAAGAGCTATGTCTTCATCTGAGATCTCGTTGTTGGAAAGACTGGGATGGAGACTTTACAACAAAGCATAGCAGAGAAGCATAGCCTGACTTATAGAAAGATGGTTGATACTTAAAGCTTAGCCTTCTAACTCTTAAAGTCAGGCCACAGGCTAGCGAGTTCAGTGTATCTAATGCCTGCCACACAAGAAGGATGACCTGAATTTGCTCTCCATAACTTGAAATAAAAAGCTGGGTGTCGTGTTGAGCACTTGTAATTCCAGAGTAGGTTAGGTGGAGACATAGGGATCCCAAAGGCTCACTGGACAGCCAACCTAGCTACTGTGTCAGCAAGATCCAGGAAAGAGTCTGTTTTCAAAGCCACAGTGAAGAATGGCTAAGAAAGACACTTCATGTTGACTTCTCCCTACTCTATCTCTCTCTCTACCTCCCTTGTTTCCTCTCTCTCTCTCTCCCTCTCTCTCTCTCTCTCTCTCTCTCTCTCTCTCTCTCTCTCTCTCTCTCTCTTTCCCTCTCCCCCAACACTTATATTCATGCAGATAGTTCACACAAAATTTAGGCCAACAAAATGCAGCAATCACTTCAGAAATGAATAGAGTTTTACTGAGTTCCTTACAGAAAACACTTACATGAGCTACTGGCCAATGGGATTTTATTCAAGGGAATGCTTCTTCGAACAACTATGATCTAAGCATTCCTTGATCATTTTATTTTTTCAAATATTAAATGAAACCCAGACATACCTGAATCCTGGACGCTGGCCTTAAATTATACATACAATAGGCATATCATTGTTGGAAACTGAGAGCTGTAAACTGTGCTCCTGTGTGTCAAATTATAGCTCCGTGGAAGCTTTCCTTGTGCGTGCAGCCTCCCTTCTGATGTCTAGTTGCTATGTTTGCACTGGCATTTTAGTTGTTTGTCTTAACAATGTGAGTCCTTGCAAACAACTGCTCCTTGCCAAATTGGGTCGCCCCTTAGAAATTCCGCTTCACTATTATTCAAACTGATAGATCAAGACGGGGAGGGCATAGAGTGTCCACCCAGAGAGAAGCATCGTCAAGCTGAAAGAATGGAACATCATCACAAGTTATTGCCCTGAATTTCACCGAATCCTCTAGTCCTGTTTAGAAAGGATCCAGAAAAACCAAGGTTTCAGAGCCTGGAATGCATTTAACACTTAAGAGAATAAATGAATGTTGAATGAAAGGAAAAGCCTTCCTGTAAAGTACCATGAGCAATTCACAGAACATGCTGCTGTCAGAACTCACTGCAGAAACAAAATGGGGCTTCTAATTTGCTTTAATTAGGAAAAAAGAGCACCACCCTCGGAATGCCATTGTGTTTATATAGGAATCCAACCAGCTGACTGCCTGCTGTCACAGCCCTGGAACCACTCAGTTAAACAGTAGGACACAGTTGCATTTTATGAATGAAATACCATTAGTATGAAGCCAGAGATTTTTTTCCATGTTTCATTGGCTGTGACCATGCAAGGACAAGTGACCAAACACAGCACTTTCCAATTTTAAGTTAACCAGTGATCCCTTCCATGGCTAGAGTATTTAAAGTCCTTTGAAAGCATCAGTGTCTTTGTCTACAAAGCATTCCTTTTTGTTAAACAAAGACAACAAAAACATTCGATTCCTAGCATATGATACCAGCTTCTTATAATCTTACTAGAAGAGACCTGCTTTACAGGTCATCATGGAATCAAAATGTTGCTATTTGTTTTCTTTATAAAGCTGGAGGAAAACCTTGCAAGCTTTTTGCATGTCACAGATTAAACAATTGTTCAAGTTTCAGATGGCATTGTTGAATGTACTGACCATCTAAGCAGTGTTGAGTCAACTCTAGTCCTAGTGCCACATCAACAAATTATGAATCATGATTTGTGTGTATGTATATAGATGCACATGTGTTGGTTACATGTGTGTGCATGTGTGTGCACAGGTGTGTGCATATGTGTGTATGTGTGCATATATGTGTGTGTATGTGTGTATATACTTGTATGTGTGTATGCATGTGTGCATGCCTATACATGCTCATGTGTTTATGTGTGTGCATATGTGTGTATGTATGTGTGTGTGTGCGTGTATATATATATATATATTTGTGTGTATCTCTGTGTGTCCATGCATCATGTGGGTGCTCTTGTAGGCAGAGGATAATTTTGGGTTTTATTTCTCAGGTATCTACCTGTTTTAGGAGACAGGGTAAGCTACCTGGAAATGAGGCTCAAAAAGAATTCCCCTGTCTTTGTCTTGCTGCTGCTGCTGGGATTACAAGCATGCTCCTTCTCACTTGGCTTTTCTTACATGGTTTCTGGGGATCAAACCCAAGTCCTCGTGCTTTCAAGGAAAGCACTTCATAGACTCTGTGCCGTCAGCACCTATACATGTTGTTGTTGTTGTTTGTTTGTTTTACATAGGGCATCGGGAATGAACATGGCCTCTTGAAGTGGTCTACCACTGAGTTGTCTCCAGCCATAAATCACTGTAAAAAATCAGAGGAAAACATTGATTAGTTTTGAAACAAATCGCCCACCACTGGTACCAAAACTGTGTCTCATGCTGAAAATCTGGGAACAATTTCTGCTTCTTATTATCCTGTTATTAACTGGTTGTAGAAATTTGACAATGACAGCCTTCCGTATCTTATTTTTAACATGAGAAGTCATAACATTTTTCCTTTTACATAAATTTGTTGCAACCCAAAGACCTATCCATGATTTTAAAGAATTCAGTCATACCTTGCAAAACAATATTCCAGTCAAGACTGGACCACATATGTCACAAATGTCATGTGAGATTATATCATGTATCAATACCACTGCCACTGCTGCCTTAATTTAAATACACTCTATAATATCTACACAACAATGAAATTTACTAAGGAACTGTCAACACTGACAAAGGCTGCTTGACTGTTTATATTGCTCATTTGACGTTTCTAATGACTCTTTTTTGGTACAGATCAGCACTGTAGAAAGTGAAGCCAACCAAAGCAAAATCAAGAACTTAAAAATCAAGGTGCATCTAAGCATCTCTCACAGGAGAGCAAGTGTATGATTCTTGACAGCTGCAAGACATCAATAGGCTCCTAAGACTATTATTTGCATGTGGGCAACAGAGAGGTGTCCATCTTTCATTTTCAAATGCAAGACAGACATTTTCAGTATCCATTGTAATAATGAATAGCTAACACACACTATGTGCAAAGTTTAGCCATTATTAAAGTTGGCACTAGCTATTCCTGGGTGACCAAGTGTTACCTGCATCTCAACACACACACATGTTTAAAACCATCCCCTACCCTCTAAAACATCAACATTAATTGTGTATGTCTAACACTAATTCAAGTTTTCAAACTAGAAACATGGAAGATCTATTTTTTTACAGCCCATCATAGACTATCCTTCTATATATGTTTCAGTAACTATCATTTGTGTCTTTATTGATTCTTGTCAGAGTTCCCTCCATCATTTTTTTCCTCCCAGATTATCTCAAATATTGAGCTAATTCCATTTTGCTTTTTATAAATGTGGCAATTTAACAACACAATCACTTCTTACCTGCAGTCCTAGCATAATGAGTGACTATGGTCCACTTATTATCTAAACTTCATAGTTTAAATAATAAACCACGAGATCACTACACATATGGGCAAAGTTTCATCCTAAAACTGCAAAACTAATTACACCATTTTCTGACCAAAAGCCTACCAGTTTCTGCCAGTTCCTAAAAAAAGGTGGGGAGGGCGTGGGACCCATTGACCTGATTTCTAAAGCCTTGCACAGCCTTTCTAGATGTTGTCTTACTTGCCAGACTCATCCTGGGTAAATCTTCAAGCCGTCTCACTTTCGAGGATGCTAAACTCATGCTGTGATCATCCTCATCTTTGTTTATTGTAATGTCTTAGCTAATTGTTTGTTTATCCCACAGCGTTTAGAACTCTGAATGCATGGATGCTGTCCAACTGCTCAGCAGTGCCCTCTCTGCACACAGTGAGTGTTAGTCAGTCAAATACTGCATTCAGAGCAGAAACTTTCACTTGACTTGCAGCTATGAACTGGAAGTCAAAATCTGAGATGATAGCCTGAAACATATGGTTTGTTCTGGCAAATTTGGATAGCAAATTTGGGTACTAATTGTAGGCAAAAAATGAAATTTATTAATAAGATCCCCTGAGAAATGAAAAATGGAAGCCTTCAATATTGGTTTCCTCTTCCGTTGTTATAGATGTTCATCATAACGATGTTGTCAGTAGACAGAAACTAAGAATAGTACTCTCTGCCTCATACCACAAATACTACACCATTATTTTGATGCTACATGATACATCTGCATGCTATTAAAAAAAAAAAAACAAAAAACTTGGTAAGAGACCAAGGAGACTTCACCCAGCAACTGACAGCTACAAATGCAAAGTACCACAGGCAAACATTGGGCAGAGTTTGAGGAGTCCTGTAGAAGAAGGGAAGGAAGGATCGGAAGAACCAGAGGGGTCAGGGACACAGGAAAAGAGGATTCGTAGAATCCATTGACCTTGACAGGAGCTCATGAGAACTTGCAGAGAGCAGGGAGCCTGTGGGGTCCGACTTAGATTCTCTGCATATAGGTTATGACTGTGTAGCTCGGTGTTCCTGCGGAAGTCCTAACAGTGGGAGTAGGAACTGTACCTGATTTTTTGTCTACTTATGAGACACTTTTCCTCCCAAGATAACTGGGTTAATAGACCTAGGGAAAGGGGGAGGTATGGGGGAGGGTCTAAATGAAAGGCTGGTGGGAGGAGAAGGAGGGGAAACTACAATCTGGATATCACATATGAGAGAAGAATACTTTTTTTCTTTTAAAAACTTCATAAATAGAAATGATGGGAGATAATGAGAATCTGCCACTTGAATGTAAGCATTCTGTCTTAGTTTAGTATCTTGCTGCCGTGATAAAATAACTAAAAGCAACTTAAGGGAGAAAGAGTTCAATTGATTCACAATTCCCAGTTGTAGTCCATCACTGTGGGAAAGTCAAGGCAATAGGAACTTAAAGCAGCTACATCAACAATTTACATTAATAGTCTAAGAGGAGAGAGCAGTAGGTAGATGCATACTTGCTAGTGCTTAGCTCACTTTCCCACTCATACATTCCAGGATCCCTTGCCAAATGAATGGTGCTGCCTGAAATGGACAGTTCATCCAGGCTATATTAGAAATATATATGTATATACATATATTCATGTAATAACATTAATTAAGAATGAGTCCATGATTTTGAAAGAAAGCAAGGAGAGGCAAATGCATGAATTTGAAGAGAGGGTAAAGAGAAGGAAAATATAGTAATTATATTATAATCACAAAAAACAGACTCCAGCCCAGGGCTTCCTGGCCAGCGGAGTTGCCTGACACCCGCAAGGGCCCCCACAGGATTCCCCACGGGATCCTAAGACCTCTGGTGAGTGGAACACAGCACCGGCCCCAATCCAATCTCGCGGAACCTGAGACTGCAGTACATAGGGAAACAGACTGCCCAGGCCTGACCCAGGACAAAATCCCCTTCCGCTCCATTCCAGCCCAGGGCTTCCTGGCCAGCGGAGTTGCCTGACACCCACAAGGGCCCACACAGGATTCCCCACGGGATCCTAAGACCTCTGGTGAGTGGAACACAGCGCCTGCCCCAATCCAATCGCGCGGAACCTGAGACTGCGGTACATAGGGAAGCAGACTACCCGGGCCTGACCCGGGGCAAAAGCCCCTTCCGCTCCACTCGAGCCCCGGGCTTCCTTGCCAGAAGAGTTGCCTGACACCAGCAAGGGCCCACACAGGATTCCCCACGGGATCCTAAGACCTCTAGTGAGTGGAACACAACTTCTGCCAGGAGTCCACTTCGAACACCAGATATCTGGGTACCTTCCCTGCAAGAAGAGAGCTTTCCTGCAGAGAATACTCTACCCACTGAAACCAAGGAGAGTGCTACCCTCCCAGGTCTGCTTATAGAGGCTAACAGAGTCACCTGAAGTACAAGCTCTTAACAGAGACAACTATAACAGCTAGCTTCAGAGATTAGCAGATGGCGAAAGGCAAACATAAGAATCCTACTAACAGAAATCAAGACCACTCACCATCATCAGAACACAGCACTCCCACCCCACCTAGTCCTGGGCACCCCAACACAACCGAAAATCTAGACCCAGATTTAAAAGCATTTTTCATGATGATGATAGAGGACATCAAGAAGGACTTTCATAAGTCACTTAAAGAATTACAGGAGAGCACTGCTAAAGAGTTACAGGCCCTTAAAGAAAAGCAGGAAAACACAGCCAAACAGGTAGAAGTCTTTAAAGAAAAACAGGAAAACACATCCAAACAGGTAATGGAAATGAACAAAACCATACTAGAACTAAAAAGGGAAGTAGACACAGTAAAGAAAACCCAAAGCGAGGCAACGCTGGAGATAGAAACCCTAGGAAAGAGATCTGGAACCATAGATGCGAGCATCAGCAACAGAATACAAGAAATGGAAGAGAGAATCTCAGGCGCAGAAGATTCCATAGAGAACATCGGCACAACAATCAAAGATAATACAAAATGCAAAAAGATCCTAACTAAAAACATCCAGGAAATCCAGGACACAATGAGAAGACCAAACCTACGGATATCAGCCTATCAGAATTACACCAGACTTTTCACCAGAGACTATGAAAGCCAGAAGAGCATTGAACAGATGTTATACAGACACTAAGAGAACACAAATGCCAGCCCAGGCTACTATACCCGGCCAAACTCTCAATCACCATAGATGGAGAAACCAAAGTATTCCACGACAAAACCAAATTCACACAATATCTTTCCACGAATCCAGCCCTTCAAAGGATAATAACAGAAAAGAAGCAATACAAGGACGGAAATCACGCCCTAGAACAAGCAAGAAAGTAATCCCTCAACAAACCAAAAAGAAGACAGCCACAAGAACAGAATGCCAACTCTAACAACAAAAATAAAAGGAAGCAACAATTACTTCTCCTTAATATCTCTTAATATCAATGGACTCAATTCCCCAATAAAAAGACATAGACTAACAGACTGGCTACACAAACAGGACCCAACATTCTGCTGCTTACAGGAAACCCATCTCAGGGAAAAAGACAGACACTACCTCAGAGTGAAAGGCTGGAAAACAATTTTCCAAGCAAATGGTCTGAAGAAACAAGCTGGAGTAGCCATTCTAATATCGGATAAAATCGACTTCCAACCCAAAGTTATCAAAAAAGACAAGGAGGGACACTTCATACTCATCAAAGGTAAAATCCTCCAAGAGGAAATCTCAATTCTGAATATCTACGCTCCAAATGCAAGGGCAGCCACATTCAATAAAGACATTTTAGTAAAGCTCAAAGCACACATTGCACCTCACACAATAATAGTGGGAGACTTCAACACACCACTTTCATCAAGGGACAGATCGTGGAAACAGAAACTAAACAGGGACACAGTGAAACTAACAGAAGTTATGAAACAAATATACCTAACAGATATCTACAGAACATTTTATCCTAAAACAAAAGGATATACCTTCTTCTCAGAACCTCACGGGACCTTCTCCAAAATTGACCATATAATTGGTCACAAAACAGGCCTCAACAGATACAAAAATATTGAAATTGTCCCATGTATCCTATCAGACCACCATGGCCTAAGACTGATCTTCAATAACAACATAAATAATGGAAAGCCAACATTTACGTGGAAACTGAACAACACTCTTCTCAATGATACCTTGGTCAAGGAAGGAATAAAGAAAGAAATTAAAGACTTTTTAGAGTTTAATGAAAATGAAGCCACAACGTACCCAAACCTTTGGGACACAATGAAAGCATTTCTAAGAGGGAAACTCATAGCTCTGAGTGCCTCCAAGAAGAAACAGGAAAGAGCACATACTAGCAGCTTGACAACACATCTAAAAGCTCTAGAAAAAAAGGAAGCAAATTCACCCAAGAGGAGTAGACGGCAGGAAATAATCAAACTCAGGGGTGAAATCAACCAAGTGGAAACAAGAAGAACTATTCAAAGAATTAACCAAACGAGGAGTTGGTTCTTTGAGAAAATCAACAAGATAGATAAACCCTTAGCTAGACTTACTAAAGGGCACAGGGACAAAATCCTAATTAACAAAATCAGAAATGAAAAGGGAGACATAACAACAGATCCTGAAGAAATCCAAAACATGATCAGATCCTTCTACAAAGGTTATACTCAACAAAACTGGAAAACCTGGACGAAATGGACAAATTTCTGGACAGATACCAGGTACCAAAGTTGAGTCAGGATCAAGTTGACCATCTAAACAGTCCCATATCACCTAAAGAATTAGAAGCAGTTATTAATAGTCTCCCAGCCAAAAAAAGCCCAGGACCAGATGGGTTTAGTGCAGAGTTCTATCAGACCTTCAAAGAAGATCTAATTCCAGTTCTGCACAAACTATTTCACAAAATAGAAGTAGAAGGTACTCTACCCAACTCATTTTATGAAGCCACTATTACTCTGATACCTAAACCACAGAAAGACCCAACAAAGATAGAGAACTTCAGACCAATTTCTCTTATGAATATCGATGCAAAAATCCTCAATAAAATTCTTGCTAACCGAATCCAAGAACATATTAAAGCAATCATCCATCCTGACCAAGTAGGTTTTATTCCAGGAATGCAGGGATGGTTTAATATACGAAAATCCATCAATTTAATCCATTATATAAACAAACTCAAAGACAAAAACCACATGATCATCTCGTTAGATGCAGAAAACGCATTTGACAAGATTCAACACCCATTCATGATAAAAGTTTTGGAAAGATCAGGAATTCAAGGCCCATACCTAAACATGATAAAAGCAATCTACAGCAAACCAGTAGCCAACATCAAAGTAAATGGAGAGAAGCTGGAAGCAATCCCACTAAAATCAGGGACTAGACAAGGCTGCCCACTTTTCCCTACCTTTTCAACATAGTACTTGAAGTATTAGCCAGAGCAATTCGACAAAAAAAGGAGATCAAGGGGATACAAATTGGAAAAGAGGAAGTCAAAATATCACTTTTTGCAGATGATATGATAGTATATATAAGTGACCCTAAAAATTCTACCAGAGAACTCCTAAACCTGATAAACAGCTTCGGTGAAGTAGCTGGATATAAAATAAACTCAAACAAGTCAATGGCCTTTCTCTATACAAAGAATAAACAGGCTGAGAAAGAAATTAGGGAAACAACACCCTTCTCAATAGTCACAAATAGTATAAAATATCTTGGCGTAACTCTAACTAAGGAAGTGAAAGATCTGTATGATAAAAACTTCAAATCTCTGAAGAAAGAAATTAAAGAAGATCTCAGAAGATGGAAAGATCTCCCATGCTCATGGATTGGCAGGATCAACATTGTAAAAATGGCTATCTTGCCAAAAGCAATCTACAGATTCAATGCAATCCCCATCAAAATTCCAACTCAATTGTTCAACGAATTAGAAGGAGCAATTTGCAAATTCATCTGGAATAACAAAAAACCTAGGATAGCAAAAAGTCTTCTCAAGGATAAAAGAACCTCTGGTAGAATCACCATGCCTGACCTAAAGCTTTACTACAGAGCAATTGTGATAAAAACTGCACGGTACTGGTTTAGAGACAGACAGGTAGACCAATGGAATAGAATTGAAGACCCAGAAATGAACCCACACACCTATGGTCACTTGATCTTCGACAAGGGAGCTAAAACCATCCAGTGGAAGAAAGACAGCATTTTCAACAATTGGTTCTGGCACAACTGGTTGTTATCATGTAGAAGAATGCGAATCGATCTATACTTATCTCCTTGTACTAAGGTCAAATCTAAGTGGATCAAAGAACTTCACATAAAACCAGAGACACTGAAACTTATAGAGGAGAAAGTGGGGAAAAGCCTTGAAGATATGGGCACAGGGGAAAAATTCCTGAACAGAACAGCAATAGCTTGTACTGTAAGATCGAGAATTGACAAATGGGACCTAATGAAACTCCAAAGTTTCTGCAAGGCAAAAGACACTGTCAACAAGACAAAAAGACCACCAACAGTTTGGGAAAGGATCTTTACCTATCCTAAATCAGATAGGGGACTAATATCCAACATATATAAAGAACTCAAGAAGGTGGACTTCAGAAAATCGAACAACCCCATTAAAAAATGGGGCTCAGAACTGAACAAAGAATTCTCACCTGAGGAATACCGAATGGCAGAGAAGCACCTGAAAAAATGTTCAACATCCTTAATCATCAGGGAAATGCAAATCAAAACAACCCTGAGATTCCACCTCACACCAGTCAGAATGGCTAAGATCAAAAATTCAGGTGACAGCAGATGCTGTTGAGGATGTGGAGAAAGAGGAACACTCCTCCATTGTTGGTGGGATTGCAGGCTTGTACAACCACTCTGGAAATCAGTCTGGCAGTTCCTCAGAAAATTGGACATAGTACTACCGGAGGATCCAGCAATACCTCTCCTGGGCATTTATCCAGAAGATGCCCCAACTGGTAAGAAGGAAACATGCTCCACTATGTTCATAGCAGCCTTATTTATAATAGCCAGAAGCTGGAAAGAACCCAGATGCCCCTCAACAGAGGAATGGATACAGAAAATGTGGTACATCTACACAATGGAGTACTACTCAGCTATTAAAAAGAATGAATTTATGAAATTCCTAGCCAAATGGATGGGCCTGGAGGGCATCATCCTGAGTGAGGTAACACATTCACAAAGGAACTCATACAATATGTACTCACTGATAAGTGGATATTAGCCCCAAACCTAGGATTCCCAAGATATAAGGTACAATTTGCTAAACAAATGAAACTCAAGAAGAATGAAGACTGAAGTGTGGACACTATGCCCCTCCTTAGAATTGGGAACAAAACACCCATGGAAGGACTTACAGAGACAAAGTTTGGAGCTGAGATGAAAGGATGGACCATGTAGAGACTGCCATATCCAGGGATCCACCCCATAATCAGCATCCAAACGCTGACACCATTGCATACCCTAGCAAGATTTTATTGAAAGGACCCAGATGTAGCTGTCTCTTGTGAGACTATGCCGGGGCCTAGCAAACACAGAAGTGGATGCTCACAGTCAGCTAATGGATGGATCACAGGGCTCCCAATGGAAGAGCTAGAGAAAGAACCCAAGGAGCTAAAGGGATCTGCAACCCTATAGGTGGAACAACATTATGAACTAACCAGTACCCCGGAGCTCTTGACTCTAGCTGCATATGTAACAAAAGATGGCCTAATCAGCCATCACTGGAAAGAGAGGCCCATTGGACATGTAAACTTTGTATGCCCCAGTACAGGGGAACGCCAGGGCCAAAAAGGGGGAGTGGGTGGGTAGGGGAGTGGGGGTGGGTGGGTATGGGGGACTTTTGGTATAGCATTGGAAATGTAAATGAGCTAAATACCTAATAAAAAGTGGAAAGAAAAACAAAAAACAAAGTCACTATATGCTCCGTGAGAAATGCCAGAAGGTTTATCTCTGATTAATCTCTACTATGGCTCAGATGAGATCATATTTACTCCATTCATTTTCAGACTCCAAACTCTTGTCTTTTTTGGCCAGGAGCCCTGTAACCTGACAGTAAGCGGATACTAAGCCTCTCTCTTCCCAGTATTAATAATTCACAACCCTGCACTACTATGACAGCTCATGTATTTCTGGTTACAAATGTAAACATTGCTGGTAAAAGAACAGCAATAACAAAAAGATCTGTGTGCACATTTCCTTCCTGAAGCATCTGTCTGACTGACGAAGGCACTGGGAAGGGTCACTTTAAAAAGGCTAGTTCTCGCTAACACCAATCCCCTCAGATGACTTCAGTCAATTATCTATCATTTTCAAGCACCCAAGAGAGCCCAGAAAGAAGATAGTATGCCGAGGTCAGTTGCATTTCAACAGAAGAAAAACACACAACCTGTTTTCCTCTTTGCATTCAATATTTCCCTCACATGAATTTGTACAATAACAAAACAATCATTCTTGGTAGTATTGAGTCCTAGAGTTACCTATGTATAATTCCTATGTGGGAATGATAACATTATTAATCAAAAAAAAAAAGCAAAAACAAATCCTTTCTAAGATTTCGAGACAATTGGAAAAATGCCTGCATTTTGTATATATAATTCATCTATATATAATTTACCCAGAAAAATTACACAGTCTGGTATGGTTTTTTTTTAAGAGTATTTATGAAAAGCTACAACATTACCAATGCCTACTTCTAGACCACACCCATAAATCTCCAATAAAGGAGAAGTACTGTAACCATATGTGGTACTTTTTACTATTTCCACCCCTTTCTGCTATCAAATATTAATCTATTTTCTGCCTCAAAGTTTGTCTTGCTGCATACTTTCCATTAGTTTAACCCTTTATACCTAACTTTCTTTTTCTTTTAGCATAGTATCTTCAAAGTTCCTTCACTTTATAGCATGTATCAATAGTTCATTATTTTTATCACTAAATGATACTCCGCTATATGGATATATCACATTTGTTTTTCCATTTATTCATTGATGAGCATTTAGGTTGGTGGTTTCCTGAGTAAGAATATTATGATTAATGATGATATAAATATTTGTGTACATTTTTAAGTATACATATCCATTTAGAATTTTGGGGGTTATAGCATGGAGTGACATAATTAAGTGATCTAATGACTTTTTATTTCACTTTTGAGAACCCACTGAGTGCTTTCCATGGAAGCTGCATGATGTTACAAACCTACCAGCAATCTCTAAATATTGTAATTTTTATTTCTTCATTAATAATACTTTTAGTTTCTAATTATTCTAGTAGTTTTAAAATGATATTTATTGTGGTTTTCATATAAATTAACTTTTTCTAATGGAAAATAGTGTTGAGCTATTTTCCATTATTTTATTGAACATTCAAATATCTTCTCTCTGGGACTATCAATTCAAATTTATGTTCATTTTTCTATTAATTAATTAGAGTTTATAATTTTATTCTTCTTGTAATACAGTTTTAAATTTTTGAGAGTTTATACACACATACAATGTATTTTGAATATGTGTATTTCCTTCACCCTTTACTTCATCCCTAGTTCCTTCCAAATACACACCTCACCCTTCCCAACTTCTTGTCACCCTGACCACCCCTTCTTCCTCTCTTTTTAATGTCCAACTGCACTGGTTCTCAACCTGTGGGTCATGACCTCTTTCAGAATCAAATGACCCCTTCACAGGCATTGCCTATGACCATCAGAAGACACAAATATTTACATTATGATTCTTAACGATAGCAAAATTACAGTTATAAAGTAGCAATGAAATAATTTTATACTTTGAAGCTACAACAACATGAGGAACTGTATTAAAGGGTCACAGCATGAGCGAGGTTAAGAACCATTGTCCTAATGAGTTCAACTAGTGCTGACTGTATGCTCATGGGCACAGGTAGGAATGTGGTCAACCTACAAGGAGCTATATCCCTAAATAAAACTTATTTTCTTGCCCCCAAGAAACCATGAAATGTCAACAGCTCCACAGTTGGATGGGTCTTGGGTAGGCCACCACTACTTCTATGAGTTTGTCAATGCTCTAGTCTGATTTTATATGGAAGATTCTGTTTCAACCTGGTTCTCCCTGACCTTTGGCTTTTATAATTCTCCAACCCTCTCTTTTGTGAGGCTCTATGAACCTTAGTGGGAGCCCTTTATTCTTTAATTATAAGGTTTCTTTGTAGGCTAGGCTAGCTCAAATTTACAGAGATCCACCTGCCTCTGGCTCCTAAGCCCTGGAACTATAGGCATGTGCCACCAGGACAAGCTCCAACAAATTACTCCCTTCAGATCTCAAGGAATCCCACAAAAGGGAAAGTAGAAAAAAATTTAAGAGCCAAAGGGGTTGGAGGACCCCAGAACAAGGTCCTCTGAATCAACTAAGCGAGCCTAATATGAGTTCACAGAGATGAAGCAGCAAATACAGAGCCTGTCTGGATTTGCACCAGGTCCTCTGCATATATAATAAAGCTAATAGTTTAATATTTTTATGTGACTCCTAATTGTGAGGACTACTGGATCTATGATTCTTGTGCCTCTTTTTGGGACTCTATTCCTCTTGTTCAGTTGTCATGTCCAACTTCAGCGTGATAGCTTTTCCTTCATCTTATTATATTTTATCTTGTCATATCTGGTTGTTATCTCTTAGAAGGCTATTCTCACTTAATGAATGACAGAAAATAAGTGATCCAGAGTTGAGCAGACATGGAGAGGAACTGGAAGAAGAAGAGGGAGAAGAGACTATAATCAGGATATATCCTATGAGAAAAATATCTATTTTCAATGACAGAAACAAATGCAATAAATCTTTAAACATAAACATTAACCTTAAATTTTTTTAAAGCTACTTATGTATTTTGCATGTTTGTTATCCACCTGCCGTAGGAAACACATTATTTTTGACAAAGGCATCATGCTATGTTGTGGACGTTTGCTAGGAATGCTTGACTCAAGAAGTTCTCTGGGCTTCCTCAGTCCCCTGAAGTGTCTGGAATGCAGCTTCCCTCCTGACACACCCAGCTGTCCCTTCTCATATGTGTGACTTGTAATTGTTTTCTTTTGTTATGTAGATGCTTTTTCACTGTTTTCAGGTTATTGTTTAGAGCATGAAGTCTTCAGTTTGTTAATTTTAACTTATTTATTGTGGCTAACCAAACTTTAGCTGTCACATATAAAAAGAAAAGTGGGGGCAAAGATTCACAGTTAAGAGCATTGGTTGCTCCTTCAAAGGACCCAGGTTTCATTCTCAGAACCCACATGGCCACTCACAATCATCTGTTACTCCACTACCAGGGAATCTGATGCCTTCTTCTGGTCTACGAAGACACTGCATGCACATGGTACACAGACATACATGTAGGTAAAACACCCATACTCATAAAAAGAATCTAAAAACATTGATAATAAAAGAGAGACACATTGGCCTAATGTAAGCTCAAAATATTTTTGCTTACTTCTTCTAAGACGTTGCTTTATTTTTCATAATTAGCTCTTTTAGCCCTTTAGAGTAAATTTCAAGTGTGTCATAAGTAAGAATTCAACATCATTTCTTTCCTTATCTGAATATCTAGTTGTCATAAGTACAAGTTTTGAAAACATCGTTCTTTCCTGTCATAGAATTATCTTAGGTATCTTTGTCAGACATTTTTGTAGTTATTTTTCTATTGGGATGAACAGGAGTCATGACAAAAAAAAAAGGCACTCTATTAGGAGTTTGTTTACAGTTTCAGAGGGTTAATCTATGATCATCATAAATGAAAGCCTGGTGGTAGACAGGCAGGTAGGCAGACAGGAATGGCACTGGAGCAGTAGCTGAGAACATATGCCCTGATCCTCAGGCAGGAAGCAGAGAGAACAATGGAGACAGGGCCTGGAATGGGCTCTTGAAGTTTACCCACAGTGATATACTTCTTCCATCAAGGTCATACTTCCTAATCCTTCCTTAACACTCCACTAACTGGGAGCCAAGCATTCAAACACTGAGCTGATGGGAGTCTTTCTCATTTAATTCACTACTGATATCAACTATATATCATAAATGAAAGGAATTATTTGGGTACTATAAACTTTATTTCACTAATCTAAATCTTCCCTCTGAAAATATACACACTGACTAGATTATGGGGTGAAGTCAGTTTTGAAAATAGGAAGTTTTCTTTCTATATCTTTATTCTATTAATTCAAGATATTTGGCTATTTTAGGTTTTTCTTTTTTCTATTTCCACTGAATTGCAAGATTAATATATACTTCTAAAGGAAAAAAATGTAGCTGTTATTTTCAATGAAGATTATAATTCATTTACAGGTAGATTTCAGGTGTTGCCACCTTACAATTAAATATACCTATCTATTATTAAATAAGATAGTTTCTCATGGTTTTGATATCCTTGTTTTTTTCAAAAGTGTAGTAGTTTTAAATTGCTTGGCCCACAGGAAGTGGCATTATTATGAGGTGTGGCCTTGTTGGAGGAAGTGTGTCACTTGAGTAAGCGAGTTTTGAGGACTCCTTGTGCTCAAGCTCCACCAAGTGTGGTAGCAACCCCACTCCTGGTACCAACTTCTGTCTTCGTTAGGGTTTCATTGCTATGAAGATATACATTACCAAGGCAACACTTAATAAAGGAAACATTTAATTGGGGCTGGTTTACAATTTCAGAGGTTCAGTCCTTTTTATCATAGCAGGAAGCACAGCAGTGTGCAGGCAGACAGTGCTGGGGGAACCAGTGGCTCTCTTCCTGATGGCTTTCTGATCAAGATGTAGAAATCTCAGTTCTTTCTCCAGCACCAAGTCTACCTGGCTGATACCATGCTTCCTACCATAATAAAAGACTGAAGCTGTGAAAGTGTAAGCTAGACCCAGTTAAATGTTGTCCTTTATAAGAGTTGCCTTGGTCATGGTGTCTCTTCACAGAAAAAAATAAATAACTAAATAAAACCAAACTAATAAATACAAAGAGGTTCTTTTAGGTGGTAACCTGTGGCTTCTGGAGTGTATTGTTTTCTTTTGTGTAAAAGCTTTTCTGCAATGAACTCAGCCAAAAATCAGACAGCTATATCACCTGCCCTCAGGGTGGAAATATTGTTAAAAGCCAGAAGTCTGGGAAGACTAGATTGAAACTGTGTCATCTGTACATGAAAGGTCTACAGCCCTCATCTATTGTCCTCATAAACTCACTGCAGCTGTGGTTGCCTGCACAAAACCTACACAAAATCAAACTAAACAACACTGATGGAAGAGAGACCCATAAGCTATCAGCAGCTAATGCCTTCAGGGAAAGGAAAGTAGGTGTTCTTCTGGCATGTGGCCCCCTGTAAGTTGACATGTTCTAGCAAATGTCCGGACATCTATAAGCATTGGAACAGCACTTATTTGACTCAGTGGGATATTGATGAATAGAGAGAAAGAGAACAGGAAATTAGATTGCTAGGGAAAATCCAGGAGAGATGGAAAGGAGAAGGGCTGGGGAGAGGGAGGTTGAAAATTGTAGATCAAACTTCGATGTGCATGTAATTGCAGAAACAGTCAACAAACTGCTGGCAAATCATTCCACAACATATACAAAGGATCATATGAACAGTGCAACTGAGATTTATTTTGAGTACTCAAGGGGCTCACCATATGAAGATCAAGCCACAGAATATATCATGCTCACAGAATGGAGGGGGAAAATCCTGAAATAGAAAAGTAGAGTAGTTAAAGAAGTAGAATGAAAAAATAGAGCTGTTTTAATCAGGATAGTGAGTGTCATTCTCTCTAAGAAGATAGAATAGTCTGATTCATTAGGATTTCATGCAAGACTGGCCCAAGCACAAGGAGAAACCATCACAAAGACGAAGAATTAAACCTGTTCTTTTGTGTCACACTGAAGGTGAAATTTCTTCCTGGAATGAGAGAGGAGATAATCCTTACTTTGTGCATTTCATTAGTTGTTTTCATCTGAACTTTTTACTGCTGAAAATGCAGCTCTCTAAGACAGCATAAACTTTCTCTAAGATGTGAGAATAGCTTTGTTCCTGAAGAGTTCTCTAAAATCTCCTGGTGAGTGATTTTATGCTTGAGAATCACTTCAGATCCTGTCCTAGTTAGCATTTAATGGTCAATTTAACACAACTTAAAATCACCAGAAAAGCCTCTCCATACTTGATCTTAGCCACAAGGCTGAGAAGCAATAGGAAAAGCCTCTCAATTGAGTAATTTTCTTCATCAGGTTGAGATAGGCTTGTCTATAACAGATTGTCTTGATTATTAGATAATTTTGGTGTACCTTGTCCACTGTGGGCAGTACCATTCCCTAGATCCTGCAATGGATAAGAAAGCTAGATAAATGTGATCCTTTGAGCAAGCCAACAAGCAGTGATTCTTCATGGTTTCTGCTTTAAATCCCTGCTTGAGTTACTCTTCTCAATGATAGCCTGTGACCCAGAAGTATAAGCCAAGTACACTCTTCCTTCCTCACAGTTGTTTTTGATCAGAGTGTTTTATTACAGAAACAGAGAGGAAACTAGCATACACTGGTCCATAAAATTAGCACTATAATTTAGCAATATAATTATTCTTCATAATTTTCAGAATTTCCTTTGATTGAGTTCTACTAAGGTTAATTAGGCCAAAACAGCTCTTAAACAGAAGCACTTAATAGTATTCATTAAAGATGATGTATACTCTTATTAATGAAGAAAACAAAATATTACCTCTCACATACATCGCAGGAAAGTTGTAGCCAATTTCATAGAGTGGAAAATATGTAGCTGAACTTTCTCGGGAAGAATAGAATAAAGCATGCTTCCAAATCCAACTGCTGAGGATTTAAAACCAAATCAGACCTTTGGGAGTTCAAGCTCACCTATTTTCATAAAATGCAACTTCCTATTTTTAGAGGATAAAAGACTTTGAAAGTTGCAAGGATATGGTTCAAAGGGCACCCAGCACATCAAATAACTTTAGCAAATCCTGTTTGATGAGTTAAGTGTAAAGGAAGCAGGCATATATGGATTGTGTTTCCTTTAAAATACACACAGGTTTAATAGAAAAGAAGAATTAAAAAAAAAAATAGCTGACCCAGTATAGTTCTGGTTTTTCGAACCTAAAGCTTTTGGAAATCAACTCTTGATGAATGAACCTTAAAGCCAGTCCGGCCCTTCCTGCAGTAACAGGAGTGTGCCGGATTTCAATTCAGTTCAATTCAGTTTCTGCTAGATTATTGACAATTCTTCCTGTCACAAACACGACCTTGTGGGAACTCAGAGGGAAAATGTCTAAAAAGTAGACAGGCTTGGACTTGTCTAGAAACTGTAGAACATCTTGAAGCCTATTGTCAGAAAGTTCATGTTTCTTGGTCCGTATTCCTGGCATCCACAGCACTCTTGATGTGGTCTGTGGTCATCTTAAGTCATAGCTGTAAAAAAATGATCTTCCTCCCCTTCCTTCCCAGGACCACTGCTTTCACACAACACCCCACATGCACCACGAAGAAAGGGGCAGCGGGGGCTGGGGGATGAGAGAAGCAAAGCTTCTAAAATGGTCATTCAGCAATTGTTAAAATTGAAGTTGTCTAGGAAATAAGAAGGCTGATAAATCACATTCCCAGGCTTAAATTACTATGTCATTCCTGGTGATACAATGAGGCTTTTTACATAGCATTGTGTCCTAGGAAATGACAATTCCAGACAAGGAGCTAGAGCCCAGGCTCCCTAGCTAGGCTCAGTGGCTAAGCATTAGTCAGAGATCCGGACTCTGTGAGTCAAAACTTCTGACTGCCGCAGGAAGTTGTCTTAACCATTACTCCAAGTCTCCTTAGGCTCACATACATGCAAGCTCTCACATACTGCAAAATGATGCCAAGGGTGGCTGTAATGTTGGGTCACAGGAGATCTCTGGGCAATGCTACTTCTACAGAGGCAGCTCAAAGCTGCCCTAACTGAGCTTGTTATGCAGAACCTGTCTCCTTTGTGATGTTAATTTGAGGCTTTGTTGCAGCAGAAACTGCTCCAGTTTCCTGAGTGCTGAAAATGCTTCCTTTTAAGGGCATGAAGAACTTTCACTTCCACTACCACAATGTTAATTCTGGAGTCTAATTTCTACCCATCCCATGAAGGGACACTTTCTAGTCTAACAACTAAGAACAAACTAAGCCAATCACCTTCCACTTGCTCCTTCCCTCCCTGTGTCCCTGTTGGGACACAGTAACCCAACCACCTAACCTATCAATCAGATTCCCCTGAAAATGGTTCCGTCATATTGTCATATTGAAATTGGAGGGCAACCTTTGCATGATCAATTATAGAAAACAATCAGAGATAATAAAAAGGGGATTTATATGTGACTGAAGGTTGAGCAGACCAAGCCACTCTTTGCAGGGCTCTTGGTGATAAGCTCTTGAACAGCAGATGGATTCTGAGGCAGGGAGACTCACTCTCCTTTGGTATCCCTATGCTTCAGTGAATAGCTCCACAGCCTTGTGCCTATGGACAGTACTAATTAGACTTTTCTGTTTTGGAACTAGAACCAGATAATGAGACAAATTAAAAAGCCAGATGACCATCAAAGTAGCAAAATAATAAGTTTCCTAAACTTTCAAGCTTGTGGCACATGTGTTACACTAAATACGACAACAATACAGACATCTAATCTTAGCTACATCTGCCCATCTACAAGTAAATGTATTGGGAAAAGTGTTCTCTGTGCAGATCATATGGCAGAGAAAAGTTTTAATATTTCGTTGAAGAGGTCAAGAGAATGAAGCACAAAATTACAGTTATAAATTTAAACAATAACCTTTACTGTTTATTATGGGATTACTTTCATAAGAGGCTCTTAGCAAGTCATTGAATTCAATTTCGATGTTTCTTCATTTTGATGCCCTTGAAATAACATTTCCCATAAGGAGGATCATTGTGGTACTCATTGACATAGAAAAGAGATTATCTTATCATGTCAAATGCATCATGTGCACTATGCAAAAAGAGCTCAGGGACCTGCAGTCAGTCTGCGGCCTCTAAGATGGAACTGAGAGCTTTAAGAACAGATCATGTCTCAGCATAATTCCTTCTCTCACACTTTCATGCAGGTTACAATGTAGGACAAGCTAGTGGCATGCCTTTGATCTCAAAGCACATCTTGGGCTTTGTATACCCTCAAGCAATTATTGTTAATAGTGTTAACATATAAGGAAGAGAACACCATTTTATTTCCTTTCAGTTATAGTTCTAAATAATAAAAATTATAAATGTGAGATGATACTTAGTGTGTGCTAGGCAAGAGGGGAGCAGAAAGGAAAGATATAGATAAGTAGGAAAGAAAATATATAGTGTATGAACATAATGGAAAATAAAACTAAATGCATGCACTATGCATTTAAATGCATATATGTAAATACATAAAAACAGAGCATACATGTATCTCCATTTTATAAATGAGACCACATCTTCATAGAAAGACTTGACCCAAAGGCAGAGCTATCTCTTGTGGTATTGCCACTTAAACCTGGTCTTCTTAATTTCATAACTCATGTTCATATGAGGTAATATCCTTATCATTTTAGACATGTATTGTCTCATTAACATTTAAGCATGTTAGTCTTTTTTTAAAGTTTTCTGTTCCTTAATTTTTTATCCCACATCAGCACAAGGTTAACTAGCTCAAATCTATTCACTGTATCAGCCAACTTTGCATTTGCTGTTGATATCTTATTAATTATGGAGACCATTATATGTGCTTCTGTTGTTGACAGTGGGTTGTTTTTTTGTTTGTTTGTTTGTTTTTTGTTTTTTGAGAAACAAAATATACTCTCAACAATATCCTTTAGCAATATGGTAACATGAACACACCTTCCCATAAAGTTTGTAAAGTTGATGGATTATAACTCTTAGCAGGTATATATAATCTTGGTCTTTCTACTCTGACTAGTTCTGTTAACTGATGTTTAAGTGACCATAGACATTTTGATCATCTAAGTGAGAATACTATATCAAGATATGTTTAAGTGGGTCTCTAAAGATGTTATACAGATGTCTCCATGTATAATGAACTGGCTGTTCTGTAACCTGCATAAGGATGAGCTCTGAGAAAATCCAATATTATCTCATGAGGACTGCAAATATAGAGGTTGTAGGGACAGACATAGGCATTCCAAATTACATAACTCACACAAGAAAGAAAACTTGATAGACATAAAACAAGTCCAAACTGCATGTGCTTTGTTAACAATTGGGAAACAAGAACAAAGTTACACGTAACCAATAGCAATTATTAAGCATTTTTGTTTTCCAGACGGAATATAGTATTCACTGGCAACTTCTTTTTCTTGATGTGATAATTAAGGAATGGAAAAGAATGAGCTGAAAGAATAATTCAGAAAGTCATTGAAAACTAATGTAACCATCAAAAGCTAGATTAGCTCAAATTCTCAAGAACTGGCAAATATTCTTCCCCCTCTGAGGGAACCGACCTGTCTGGGCAATGGCTGAGGACCAGTTTGGGCATTGGTTGAATGACTCTTATGCAGAAAATTGAGACTGAACATGTTTTTGGAAAGATACAAGACTAACCCAACATATGAAGATCAAAGAAGCTCAAATACTTGACAGCATAGGATATGACTTGGCTCCTAAAGCCATGCTAGGTATAGAGTTTTCATTTGTTCATGGTTCATAGGAGACAGAAATCCTAGGGTGAACACAAATAGGTGTCAGAGTTTTAATCTGCAGACTATTATAAAGCTCATTTAAGGCATTTGAAGTGATTTAAATTTCACTACAAAACCAATCAAAATCCATTTAAGGCTGTCACTCAAAACCTAGAGATAGTCATAGACAAAAAAGGAGGAGAAAGATTCACTGGTTTCTAGGTACTTGGAATAAAAGATCCTATGCCTATAAGTTCATCTCTCATCTCTTCCTTAAAATGATAGATGTTGAAGATCAGTAAGAATGGAGACTAAACAGTCAGCCCTCCTCCGACCAGACCATAATGCATAAAGATACAACAGAACAGTGCCCACAAAGTCCTAGATTAATTTTACAGCCCCTCTTGGACCAACCTCAACTTATGCTATATGAAGAAGCCTTATAACCAATATTTAAAGCTCTTAATTGGAAATAAAATTAAAATTTAAAGACAAAGGAGCAGATACTAATAGTCAAAAGAAACATTAAGCAAAAAACAGTCTATATTTTTCACACACTAGAAGTTATAGGTAAGGATATTGAATACAATTATAACTTGCAGAGAAATTTAATACAGTTATATCAAAATAGAAGAAATGATGTTCAAAGTAAATAAATAGCTAAGAAGATGGAGAGTTGAAGAAATTACCTGCATCAAATATATCCTAAAAATATCAAATATATCCTTTAAAATGAATTTTAAAAAGCAATGTTTAACAAAAAATAAGAGCCCACTAAAACATAATCTCTGGACAACTTAAAGACAATAACAAAAATGTAATGAACTCAACGATTTGTAGACTCCCTTTGTTGGAAAACCTAGAAGCAACAAAGAATTATATATTAAAAAAACATAGAAGACATGTAAGTTTTAACATGTGATATTCTAATTCCCAGAAAAGAATTTCGATGGATTCAGGATGAATTTTAAGAAATAATGATGAACTTATTTTTAAATTGATGAAAAAGTTTATAAATTCAGAAAACCTCAAGGAGAACTCTCCATTACATACATAATAAATACACACACACACACAGAGACAAAGAGAGAGACAGAGAGAGGGGGGAGAGGAGAGAGGAAGAGAGAGAGAGAGAGAGAGAGAGAGAGAGAGAGAGAGAGAGAAGGAAGGAAGGAAGGAAGGAAGGAAGGAAGGAAGGAAGGAAGAAAGAAAGAAAGGAAGGAAGGAAGATACAAAGATAGATTTGAAAGTAAAAGAAAAGTCTAGAGACAGATGTCAGAGAGAGAATGCTTGTCTAAGATGTGGGAGCCCTTGGTTCAATCCCCAGTATTTCATTTTTAAAAAATTAAAATTGGCCAGCAAGGTGACTCAGAAGATCAAAGTGTTTGTCATGCAAACCCAACAACCTAAGTCTGATTCTTGGAACCCACATACAGATGGGAAGAAAGAATTCCACAAATTTGTCCTCTAACCTTGGCACATGCATACCCACACATGCCCATGCAATTTATACACAGTGATAATAAATGTAATGTCTTGATGGATCTTTTAAAAAAAGGTAAAAAGAAACGAAAGCATCCAAATAAATAATCATTGTTGGCTATAGAGAAAGAAGAACCTCTCTAAGCCATACAGCAACATGAAAACATTTATAAAATGATAAAACATAAAATAACTACATGCACATTTTTATATGATGAAGAAAATATAAGACATAGGATTTTGAGATAAACAACAGGGGAAATATGCATTGAATGCAACCCCCAACATAACACATACCAAAGTAAGTACCCTAGGCCAATGAAAAATGACTCAAAGTCGACTCAGAGGACAGCAACAAAGAATGAACAACACAAGAGAATGTGATGATTTGGATAATTAAAAGGGCATGTTGGATTGCTTAAAACAAAAATAATGATGGCTTCTGAGAAAGCATATATGTAGAGCTAAAGTAACATAAAAGACAGGAGAAGGCAGAATATGTTGTTGGGCATCAAACAGATAATTCATGTGACCGGTACTTGTCTTGCCAGAGTAGGCTTCATCATGGAAGCTAGAAAAGGAGGGATAGAAGGCAGAGAGGGTGGGAGAGTGGAGGGACAGGAAGCCAAGGAAGTGCAGGAGAGAAATTTGTTGATTTTGTTGAGTTGGGACTCAATCTGAGCCATATGTATCTCTACATTAGCTCATAGTCTCCTGATAAAATTACCAATTTTATCTTCAATTCTGTCTGCTCCTCTGTATTTCCATAACCTCCTGTTTGCTGATCTCATGCATTATTTATTTAGTTCGAATCACCCAGGAAGATAAGGGATTTTGACAGAAAAGCTCTAAAGTCTCAGTACTCGGTCACTAAGATGTAGAGAGAAAGAGAGGTAATTGGTTCTAAAATAACGCTACTTACTATTTTCAGATTATATTAATCACACAAAAATCCTACTTTTAAAATATATGTTAACTTAGCTTTCCATAACTTGTGGTATTTGGAAATAATAAAAATTTTCACCTTTTTTTTTTTTAAAAGAGATTACGTAGCCCAGGATAGCTTCAAACTTGCTATATAGCTACAAATGACTAGAACTTCTGGTCCACTGTCTCTACTTCCTGAGTGCCAGAATTTAAGGCTTTTACAGAATTCAAGGGATGAAACCCAGGGTTCCATGAAGCTTGGATTTCAGAGCAATGGCTTGGGTTTAAAGCTCCTCCTCACAGAGTAAGGCTCACATCTCTTTCTGCACAAGGAGGCATAATGGCCTTGACTTCATAAGACAATGAGGGGGACTGACAGCAATCATTTGAAGCATTCACTATTTGTAAGTATTAAGTATTGAGCATTGTACTTTTCTCCCCTTGAAATGTTATTTTTACAACAGTCCCAATATAGAAATATTTTTATTTTACTGGTAAATGAAAAAAATCTAAAGTGCATTATTTTCTCTTAATTCTTACTAGCAGAAACTTTTGCTTCTTTTAGGAAGGTTTTGGTCATAACATCATATGATTAGTCTTTATCTGATTACAATACTCACTGGAAAAATCTCTGAGGTTCTTCTTTATTGATCACAATTAAAAAACAAACCTTTGGCTTCATTATTTAAATATCTGATATGATCTGTTAAAAGTGCGTTTGAGCCAAATTACTGAAAATGCAGCATGTGTCTCATTAGTTCCATGATAGTAAATTAGTGTGTGTGTGTGTGCATTTATGTGTACATATGTGCATGTGTTTGTGTGTGTGCCTAAACATATGAGTAAATATGAATGGAGAACAGAGGTTAACATCTAATGTCTACCATGGCCCTATTCTACTTTATTTTTTGAGAAAGAGCCTCTCACTGATTGGCTAGTCAATCAGGCCAGTCAGCAAGCTGTAATGACCAGCTTACCTCTGCCTCCTGAAATTCCAGGTTTGCCAGCATATCCCCCTTGCACCTGGCTTTATATGTGGGTACCAAGGATCCCAGTACAGATCCAGAAACTTTCGTGGCAAGCATTATAATGACAATATCATCTCCATACCGAACTGTGAATTGTGTTTCTAAAAGGCTCCAGAGAAAAGGTAAAGCTCTGTGGAAGAATGTGGACCAAACACACAAAGCCCTGGTTGAATCCTTAGCACCAAGGGAAAAACAAAAGAGGATATAGCTGGTGTTTTGCATGAATGCCATGAGTATTCATCTTGTCACTCCGTGATGTTAGTGTTTCTTCAGATGATGTCATCATATTGCCCCTCACACAAACAGTCCAGAGTTATCACCACTTGGGATGAAAAGTTGCATATAGCTTTATATATAACTAAACATTTCACTGAGCTCAAATCTACTGGTAGATTAGATTACAATGGCAAGGAGTAAGAGAAAGGAAGAAAAATAAAGATCAATAAAAGGTTTACTGCCAGCATTTTTTTTGCAACCTACTTTTAAGAAAGATTCAAAATCTCCTCTATCCTATCAACCCAGCAGAGATAGTAGAAAAGTTATTTGGATGTGGGGGAAGTGGACCTGTTCAGTAGTAGTTTGAGAACAAACTCCATCTTCTTCCCCAGCAGTTCAGTCCTGTAGCAAACACCAAATACGAATCAGCAGCTGTAGTACAGTCCTCTAGGCAGGCAGGCAGGCACCAGGCACAAACCAGAAGCTGTAGTTCAATCGTGAAGAAGCCACCAGTGGACATCAATGGAGCATACAATAACATTCAATATTGTTAGTAGCATACAAAGGCCCCAAACCAAAGCAATCAGGGGGGCAAATTACAAAGCAGTAGATATATTGTCTCGAACTTCTTAGCATTATATGAAGACCCTGTAAACCTTTGACCATGCCTTAAATATCCCAGCTACTTGATGTAAATGTGTAGGACAATAAAATTATCATCTATTTTCCTATCCTAAGGAAGATTATGTCCATCAGTGGAAACATACAGAAGTTGTCAGTGAATATTGCCCCATGGTTTTTGTCCGTGCACAAACCTTCCATCCTAGAAAACCCTGATGCTGTCCCTGATGCACTGAGTTTTGTAGTTTCCAGAAAAGCCTGCTGGCAATTGGAACCTAAAGGGCTGGATTTCTCGCAGATTCAAGTGCCAGCCACTATGTGGGGAAAGGGTATTTGAAGGATGAGCAGTGTATAACCACAGGCTGAGGCTCCAAAGCCAATTCCAGCAAAGCCTGATAATAACTTTTGACATTTAGAGACATTTTATCCTTCAAACCCTTGAATAACTGAGCTGCTCCCCTGAATGTTCTGTTGCTATGGCTACTGGAGACTTTTAAAGTAATAATATCAGTTGACCTCTTCCATTCCTCTTTGTTTTGATGCTCCCCTAAATATTCAATGATGCTTTGTTCTTCATTTCACCAATCACAATGGGCTTTCAAGTAGGTTCCTTGCACTGCAGGTGTCTTAGGCAATTCATTGTGTGAATTGAATGGCTACCTCCAACTTCTCTTTGTGTACTGTTTCCTTTTCTTCTGGCATTAAATGTATAATGTAAACACTGGTATTTATATCTGAGCATGCCCTTGCATCCAAGAAATAGGAGTTTCCCACAAAAATGGGGGGTGGTCCACAGCATAAGAGGATGGCTCAATGCCACCCTGGTCTTCCTTTCCTTTCATCTTGCTCTTCCATCATAGCTGGCTTTCTTCAGGGCCATTTCAACTCTGCATTCTTTTCTCTGGTCTTAACTAAACTCACTTTCACATAATGGGCAAGCAGGATATGAAATCCACACAAAGACATTCTTTTTAGAATATACATCACCAACCCAAACAGAGTAGAAAAAAAAAAAGAAGAAGAATGTCAGAGGCAAAACAGGACAGCACAGGATCAGAATGTGAGCCCCCAAACCAGAGACCCCAGGCTCAAATTCCTGACACAGTGACATACTAATAAGTGACTTTGGGCAAGTTACTTAATCTTCCTGTGCATCTGCCTCTCCTTGTCACATGGGAATGTGATGTAAAGTCCCATCCCTCAAGCAGTGCCATGAGAGACATATTAAATAAACAAAGCTCATAGGCAAAGTTCGAACTTCAAAATAGAGTTTCTATTAAAATCTTTCTAATAAAGGCAAAGCAGCTAGGATCTAGTGAGATCTGATCATTGAAAACTATAAAGAGGGCTTTGGAGGTAGCTCAGTGAGTAGATTGTTTTCTGTGCAAGAATGAGAACTTGGGTTAGATTCCCCAGAACTCACAGAGAAATCCAGGCACGGTTGAACATGCTTGCAGACTCAACACTGGGCGTGTGAGAGAGTTTATGGATTCCAGACCAATGAGATACTCTGTCTCAAAAGCCAGGTGGATAGCATTCAGGGGAATGGTGCCTAAGATTGCCTTTTGGCCTCCATATACACATACATATACATGTGTTCACATATGCAAACACAAATAAGTAAAACAAAATAATAAACTTACAAAGATGCAGTTTGATGTGGGTTCTTTCATTCTATCCTTAGCAATAAGACCCTCACTAGGGCTGTCTGACTCATGTGACAGAGCTAATATTAATTCTGTGTGAGAGACTGTGAATGAGTGTGTGTGTGTGTATGTGTGTGTGTGTGTGTGTGTGTGTGTGTGTGTGTGTGTGTGTGTAAAAGGGAAATAAAATCAATCATATAGAATCAAAAACAACCCTGTAAATTTCTCTGCATTTTCAAAATTGTACAGACACAACATGAAGTGTACCAAATCTTTCTGAACTTGAAAACACATATTTAGGAGCCTAACTTGAACATTTTAATTTAATAGAAAAGGATGAAACAGCCATATGCCATAGGAATGCATGTTATTCCTAACCAGCTCAAAACACCTAAAATAATTCATAGAAGGCATTTTTGCTGGAAACTTCCTTGGGCACACACAGAAAAATCTCTGTTAAATATTTAAAAAGAGAGCTGTGAGATTACTTTCAACAAGATTTCCCATGGAAAGAACAGAAGATAGAACCTTTAATATGTCTTTGCTAAAAATATCCCTTGGTACATTATACTTCAATAATGAAGCCTACTTTTTAAACCAAGAAAAGGCAAGGTGTGACACAGAGGATGTACTGTTGATGATAAATGACTATTTAACCCAAGAAGAAAGCATCTGAGAAAGGGATGATTAAAAGAACACTGGGGACGGGATGCTGGGACTGGGGTGAAAGGCTCCACTGTAGTGTCTCAGAGAAGGCAGAGCATCTAAAACAGACTCACAAAGAAATGGCAGTCAAAGCATGGTCCTTTCATGGTGGCTCACAACCAGGGAATCTGGCACCCTTTTCTGACATACACAGACACCAGACAAGCACATGCTCCACATACATACCCAAGAGAATATCCATGCAAATAAAATAAAAATAACTAAATCAAATAAAAATGTAAACCCACATACATATATCTATGCACATATACATATTGGTCTTCAATACATAATCGTGTGTATACATAATGTATATACACATATATACATATATACTCACATATACATGCACATTGATGCAAATACATTTATAAAACTAGGCTATTTAGACAACTCACACTTGTGCCTAGTAAATTTTATTACTTCTTTGAGTCACACATCAGAGAACTTTTTCAAAGCCATTAAATAACTCTACTGGTCCATTCATTGAAAATCAAGCATTTTTTTAACCCTTTATAAAGGTTCAAGGATACTGGTATTTGTTTAAAATGAGTAGAAATTTGATTATTGGAAGATGTAGCCTTGTTGTAAGAGGTATGTCACTGGTGGTAGGATTTGAGGTTTCAAAACTTCACATCATTCCCAGTTAGAATTATTCCTCCCTCCCTCCTTCCCTCCTCCCATCCTTTCCCCTCCCCCTGGTCCCCCCCATCCAACTTGCAGATCAGATCTATGTTCTCAGCTATTCCCCAATGCCATGCCATGCCTACCTACTCCCGTGCTTCCACAATGATAATTGTGGACTTAGCCTCTAAAATTGTAAGCAAGCTCTGAATTAAATGCTTTTTAAAAAAACTACCATTGACCATGCTGTCTCTTCACAGCAATAGAAAAGTAACTAAGACTTACTGAGAGGTGTAGACTCCTTGTTAAGAGTCACCTGTGAAATCCCATTTTGGTTCTCCTTCAGATCCTTCAGGGGTCACTCTTCGTTTCCTAATTTCTACAACACTCACAGGCTGAAGTCTAGTATTTAGTGTAAGCTACCAGGTGTGGGGTCTAACTAGTAAACTATTTCCCACTTAAGTATAGGGTATCTTGTCAAATGGATAATTAGAAGGCAATTACAAGTCTCCCAAGTTGCATGGTAATTATCTGGTTTCTTACAAACCTGACCAAGATTCATACTTGCTGACAGTTTAAAGGCCTTCTTTACATGTGCTCAGTTATCACAAGCAGTCAAATCAATAGAGCTCATTGCAGTGCATCAATGAATTGCATTCCTGATTCATGACAGGTATATGTATGTCACATCAACCCTCTAAATCTGTCACACACACACACACACACACACACACACACATGCACATGTGCACCCATATGTACATATATGTAACAATTAACAAAGAAAGAAAAAGAAATGAGCCATAAATATGAGGAAGGATATATGGAAGGTAATTAGGTTATAATCTCAAACAATAATTAAGTTTAAAAGAACCCTGACTAATACACACATCTTCTTTGAATCAAGATCAATAGATAAAGCACTTCCTAAGTTACTGAATGATAGGTGATCTCAGCCTACTTGCTCAGGCCTAGTTAACAATATTTCAGGAAGCCAAGATATGACATTTGAGCAATTTCCTGTGGGTTAGAATACAAAAAGAAAGCCAAATTAGTAGATCAGTCTTAATAAAAGTCTATAAAGCAAGAGGGTACCTCAGACTGAAACTATGGTGTAATCAAACATATTCTGATAAAGAAAGAAGAAAGGAGATTGTCCATATCGCCTGGTTCCTCATTGTACAGGATGAAGTTGTTTGTAGTGAGATAAACAGCTGATAGGTGTCCATTAGTCAGTTTTATTCTGTATCATTCAGTTCTTTCAGAGAAGAAACCTGCATCCATTTTGAGAAGTAGAACTGTCAGATGACAGGATCATGAAGCCTTCCAGGTTCCCAGTGAAAGGTTAAAAAAAAGTAGGTATTGGTCAGTTGATCTTTGACAGAGGAGCTAAACTCATCCAGTGGGAAAAAAAGAGAGCTTTTTCAACAAATGATTCTGGTTCAACTGGTAATACTAGTATGTTAGTATGTAAAAGAATGCAAATTGATCCATTCTTATCCCCTTATACAAAGCCAAAGTCCAAGAGGATCATGTATATCCACATAAAATCAGATACACTGAAACTAAGAGAAGAGAAGGTGGGGAAGAGCATGAAACACATGGGCACAGGAGAAAATTTCCTGAACAGAACACCAGTAGCTTATGCTTTAAGATCAAGAATCAACAAATGGGACCTCATAAAATTGCAAAGATTTGTAAAGCAAAAGACACTGTCAATAAGACAAAATGGCAACCAACAGATTAGGAAAAGATCTTTACCAATCCTATATTCCATAGAGGGCTAATATCCAAAATATACAAAGAACTCAAGAAGTTAGACTCCAGAGAACCAAATAACCCTATTAAAAATGGGGCACAGAGCTAAACAAAGAATTCTCAACTGAGAAATAGCAAATGGATGAGAAGCACCTAAAGAAATGTTCAACAACCTTAGTCATTAGGGAAATGCAAATCAAAACAACCCTGAGATTCCACCTCACACCACTCAGAGGGGCTAAGATCAAAAACTCAGGGGACAGCAGATGCTGATGAGGATGTGGAGAAAGAGGAAGACTCCTCCATTGTTGGTGGGATTGCAAGCTGGTACAACCACTGTGGAAGTCAGTCTGAGGTTCCTCAGAAAATTGGGCATAGTACTACCTGAGGACCCAGCTATACCACTCCTGGGCATGTACCCAAAAGATACTCAAACATATAAGGACACATGCTCCACTATGTTCATAGAAACCTTAATTATAGTAGCCAGAAGCTGGGAAGAACCCAGATGCCCTTCAACTGAGAAATGGATACAGAAAATGTGGTACATTTACACAGTGCTGTAGTACTCAATGTATTAAAAACAATGAATTCATGAAATTCTTAGGCAAATGGATGGAACTAGAAATATCATCCTGAGTGAGATAACCTAACCACAAAAGAACACACAAGGTATGCACTCACTGATAAGTGGGCATTAGCCCAAAGTTCAGAATACCCAAGATACAATTCACAGACTACATGAAGCTCAAGAAGAAGGAAGACCAAAGCATGGATGCTTCAATCCTTCTTAGAAGGGGCAACAAAATACTCATGGGAGGAAATACAGAGACAAAGTGTGGAGCAGAAACTGAAGGAAAGGCCATCCAGAGATTGCCCCCACCTAGGGATCCATCCCTTATACAGACACCAAACCCAGATACTACTGCGGATACCAGAAAATCTTTGCTGACAGGAGCCTGATATAGCTGTTTTCTGAGAGGTTATGCCAGAGTCTGACAAATACAGAGGCAAATGCTCACAACCAACCATTGAATTGAGCATGGGTCCCCAATGGAGGAGTTAGAGATAGGACTGAAGGAGCTGAAGGGGTTTGCAACCCCATAAAAAGAACAATATCAACCAACCAGACACACACCCCCACCCCAATCAGAGCTCCCAGGGACTAAACCAACAACCAAAGAGTACACATGAAGGGAACCATGGCTCCAGCCACATATGTAGCAGAGGGTGGTCTTGATGGATATCAATGGGAGGAGAGAACCTTGGTCATGGGAAGGCTCAATGCCCAGTGTAGGGGAATGCCAGTGCAGGGAGGTGGGACGGGCTGGGTGAGTGGGGGAGCACCTCATCAAAGCAGGGGAAGAGAAGATGGGATGGAGGTTCCCAGAGGACAAACAAGGATGAGGTTAACATTTGAAATTAAATAAATAAATTGGAGAGCTTCTGAGGCCGCGCCATTTTCGGCTCCAGACAACCAGCCACCTTCGGGGCCAGAGGACAGGTGTCCACCTGGCCTGGGAGGCTTCTGCCTCAGGTTCCGCAGGAGCCATCTTGGTTCCGGGACTCCACGGCAGGCAGTCTGCACAGGTGAGACTGTGGACTACAGAGGCTAGCAGCTTCTAAGACAGGCAAGAGCCACAGAGCTTCTGAGGCGGCGCCATTTTTGGCTCCAGACAACCAGCCACCTTTGGGGCCAGAGGTCAGGTGTCTACCCGGCCCAGGAGGCTTCTGCCTCAGGTTCGTCGGAAGCCATCTTGGTTCCAGGACTCTGCGGAGGACAGTCTGCACAGGTGAGAGTTGGACTACAGAGGCTAGCAGCTTCTGGGACACGCGAGAGCCACAGAGCTTCTGGGGCAGTGCCACTTTCGGACTCCAGACATCCGGCCACCTTCCTGGCCAGAGGACAGGTGTCCACCCAGCCTAGGAGGCCTTTACCTCAGGATCTGTGGGAGCCATCTTGGTTTCAGGACTCCGCGGAAAGTAGTCTACACAGGTGAGAGTGTGGACTACTGAAACAATGGCTTCTGTGACAGGCCAAAGCAACACAGCTTCTGGGAAACATCCTGTTTTGGGCCTTCATCTTTGGCCAGGAGGAGGTCCAAACGCCAGATAACTGCGCACCTTCCCTGAAAGAGGAGAGATTGCCTGCAGAGACTGCTCTGACCACTGAAACTCAGAGGAGAGAGCTAGTCTCCCAGGTCTGCTGATAGAGGGTAACAAGATCACCAGAGGAACAATCTCTAAACAGAAACAACTATAACAACTAATGCCAGAGATTACCAGATGGCGAAAGGTAAACTTAAGAATCTTACTAACAGAAACCAGGGCCACTCACCATCATCAGAAACCAGCACTCCCACTTTGCCCAGTCCAGGGCACCCCAAAACACCCGAAAATCTAGACCTGGATTTAAAAGCATATCTCATGATGATGGTAGAGGACATCAAGAAGGACTCACTTAAATAACTCACTTAAAGAAATACAGGAGAACACTGCTAAACAGGTAGAAGACATTAAAGAGGAAGCACAAAAATCCCTTAAAGAATTGCAGGAAAATACAACCAAACAGGTGATGGAATTGAATAAAACCATCCAAGACCTAAAAAGGGAAGTAGACACAATAAAGAAAATCCAAAGTGAGGCAACACTGGAGATAGAAACCCTAAGAAAGAAATCTGGAACCATAAATGCGAGCATTAGCAATAGAATACAAGAGATGGAAGAGAGAATCTCAAGTGCAGAAGATTCCATAGAGAACATCGGCACAACAATCAAAGAAAATGGAAAATGCAAAAAGATCCTAACTCAAAACATCCAGGAAATCCAGGACACAGTGAGAAGACCAAACCTACGAATAATAGGAGTGGATGAAAATGAAGATTTTCAACTCAAAGGACCAGCAAATATCTTCAACAAAATTATAGAAGAAAACTTCCCAAATCTAAAGAAAGAGATGCCCATGAACATAAAAGAAGCCTACAGAACTCCAAATAGACTGGACCAGAAAAGAAATTCCTCCCGACACATAATAATCAGAACAACAAATGCACTAAATAAAGATAGAATACTAAAAGGAGTAAGGGAAAAAGGTCAAGTAACATATAAAGGCAAGCCTATCAGAATTACACCAGATTTTTCACCAGAGACTATGAAAGCAAGAAGAGCCTGGACAGATGTTATACAGACACTAAGAGAACACAAATTCCAGCCCAGGCTACTATATCCAGCCAAACTCTCAATTACCATAGATGGAGAAACCAAAGTATTCCACGACAAAACCAAATTCACACGTTATCTTTCCACGAATCCAGTCCTTCAAAGGATAATAACAGAAAAAAACAATACAAGGACAGAAACCACGCCCTAGAAAAAGCAAGAAGATGATCCCTCAACAAACCTAAAAATAGACAGCCACAAGAACAGAATGCCAACTTTAACAACAAAAATAACGGGAAGCAACAATTACTTTTCCTTAATATCTCTGAATATCAATGGACTCAATTCCCCAATAAAAAGATATAGACTAACAAACTGGCTACACAAACAAGACCCAACATTTTGCTGCCTACAGGAAACTCATCTCAGGGAAAAAGACAGACACTACCTCAGAGTAAAAGGCTGGAAAACAATTTTCCAAGCAAATGATGTAAAGAAACAAGCTGGAGTAGACATTCTAATAACTAAAAAAATCGACTTCCAACCCAAAGTAATCAAAAAAGACAAGGAGGGGCACTTCATACTCATCAAAGGTAAAATCCTCCAAGAGGAACTCTCAATTCTGAATATCAGCCACATTCATTAAAGAAACTTTAGTAAAGCTCAAAGCACACATTGCACCTCACACAATAATAGTGGGAGACTTCAACACACCACTTTCATCAATGGACAGATCGTGGAAACAGAAACTAAACAGGGACACAGTGAAATTAGCAGAAGTTATGAAACAAATAGAGTTAACAGATATCTACAGAACATTTTATCCTAAAACAAAAGGATATACCTTCTTCTCTGCACCTCACGGGACCCTCTCCAAAATTGAACATATAATTGGTCACAAAACAGGCTTCAACAGATACAAAAATATAGAAATTGTCCCATGCATCCTATCAGACCACCATGGACTAAGGCGGATCTTCAATAACAAAATAAATAATAGAAAGCCAACATTCACGTGGAAACTGAACAACACTCTTCTCAATGATACCTTGGTCAAGGAAGGAATAAAGAAAGAAATTAAGGATTTTTTGGAGTTTAATGAAAATGAAGCCACAACATACCCAAACTTGTGGGACACAATGAAAGCATTTCTAAGAGGAAAACTCATAGCTCTGAGTACCTCCAAAAAGAAACTAGAGAGAGCACACATTAGCAGCCTGACAACACACCTAAAAGCTCTAGAACAAAAGGAAACAAATTCACCCAAGAGGAGTAAAAGGCAGGAAATAATCAAACTCAGGGGTGAAATCAACCAAGTGGAAACAAGAACTATTCAAAGAATCAACCAATCGAGGAGCTGGTTCTTTGAGAAAATCAACAAGATAGATAAACCCTTAGCCAGACTCACTAGAGGACACAGGGAAAGCATCCTAATTAACAAAATCAGAAATGAAAAGGGAAACATAACAACAGATCCTGAAGAAATCCAGAACACCATCATTTTGTAGATCCTTCTACAAAAGGCTATACTCAATAAAAATGGAAAACCTGGATGAAATGGACAAGTTTCTAGACAGATACCAGGTACCAAAGTTAAATCAGGATCAGGTTAATAATCTAAACAGTCCTATATCCCCTAAAAAAATAGAAGCAGTCATTAATAGTCTCCCAACCAAAAAAAGCCCAGGACCAGATGGGTTTAGTGCAGAGTTCTATCAGACCTTCAAAGAAGATCTAATCCCAGTTCTTCACAAACTAGTCCACAAAATAGAAACAGAAGGTACTCTACCCAATTCATTCTATGAAGCCACAATTACTCTGATACCTAAACCACAAAAAGACCCAACAAAGATAGAGAAATTCAGACCAATTTCCCTTATGAATATCCATGCAAAAATCCTCAATAAAGTTCTTGCTAACCGAATCCAAGAACACATCAAAACAATCATCCATCCTGACCAAGTAGGTTTCATCCCAGGGATGCAGGGATGGTTCAATATACGGAAATCCATCAACGTAATCCAGTATATAAACAAACTCAAAGACAAAAACCACATGATCATCTCCTTAGATGCAGAGAAAGCATTTGACAAGATCCAACACCCATTCATGATAAAAGTCTTGGAAAGATCAGGAATTCAAGGCCCATACCTAAACATGATAAAAGCAATCTACAGCAAACCAGTAGCCAACATCAAAGTAAATGGTGAGAAGCTGGAAGCAATCCCACTAAAACCAGGGACTAAACAAGGCTGTCCACTCTCTCCCTACCTATTCAACATTGTACTTGAAGTCCTAGCCAGAGAAATTGGACAACAAAAGGAGATCAAGGGGATACAAATTGGAAAGGAAGAAGTCAAAATATCACTTTTTGCAGATGATATGATAGTATATATAAGTGACCCTAAAAATTCCACCAGAGAACTCCTAAGCCTGATAAACAGCTTTGGTGAAGTAGCTGGATATAAAATTAATTCAAACAGGTCAATGGCCTTTCTGTACACAAAGGATAAACAGGCTGAGATAGAAATTAGGGAAACAAAAACCTTCTCAATAGTCACAAATAATATAAAATACCTTGGCGTGACTCTAACTAAGGAAGTGAAAGATGTGTATGATAAAAACTTCAAGTCCCTGAAGAAAGAAATTAAAGAAGATCTCAGAAGATGGAAAGATCTCCCATGCTCATGGATTAGCAGGAACAACATTGTAAAAATGGCTATCTTGCCAAAAGCAATCTACAGATTCAATGCAATCCCCATCAAAATTCCAACTCAATTCTTCAACGAATTAGAAAGGGCAATCGGCAGATTCATCTGGAATAACAAAAAACCTAGGATAGCAAAAACTCTTCTCAAGGATAAAAGAACCTCTGGTGGAATCACCATGCCTGACCTAAAGCTGTACTACAGAGCAATTGTGATAAAAACTGCATGGTACTGGTATAGCGACAGACAAGTAGACCAATGGAACAGAATTGAAGACCCAGAGATGAACCCACACACCTATGGTCACTTGATCTTTGACAAGGGAGCTAAAACCATCCAGTGGAAAAAAGACAGCATTTTCAACAAATGGTGCTGGCACAACTGGCGGTTATCATGTAGAAGAATGCGAATTGATCCATTTCTATCTCCTTGTACTAAGGTCAAATCTAAGTGGATTAAGGAACTCCACACAAAACCAGAGACACTGAAACTTATAGAGGAGAAAGTAGGGAAAAGCCTCGAAAATATGGGTACAGGGGAAAAATTCCTGAATAGAACAGCAATGGCTTGTGCTGTAAGATCGAGAATCGATAAATGGGACCTCATAAAATTGCAAAGCTTCTGCAAGGCAAAAGACACCATCAATAAGACAAAAAGATCACCAACAGATTGGGAAAGGATCTTTATCTATCCCAAATCGGATAGGGAACTAATATCCAATATATATATAAAGAACTCAAGAAGGTGGACTCCAGAAAAACGAATAACCCCGTTAAAAAATGGGGCTCAGAGCTGAACAAAGAATTCTCACCTGAGGAATACCGAATGGCAGAGAAGCACCTGAAAATAATATTCAACATCTTTTTTTTCCATTTTTATTAGGTATTTAGCTCATTTACATTTCCAATGCTATAACAAAAGTCCCCCATACCCACCCCACCCCCACTCCCCGACCCACCCACTCCCCTTTTTTGGCCCTGATGTTCCCCTGTACTGGGGCATATAAAGTTTGCGTGTCCAATGGGCCTCTCTTTCCAGTGATGGCCGACTAGGCCATCTTTTGATACATATGCAGCTAGAGACAAGAGCTCCGGGGTACTGCTTAGTTCATATTGTTGTTCCACCTATAGGGTTGCAGTTCCCTTTAGTTCCTTGGGTGCTTTCTCTAGTTCCTCCATTGGGGGCCCTGTGGTCCATTCAATAGCTGACTGTGAGCATCCACTTCTGTGTTTGCTAGGCCCTGGCATAGTCTCAACAGAGACAGCTATATCTGGGTCCTTTCAGCAATATCTTGCTAGTGTATGCAATGGTGTCAGCGTTTGGAAGCTGATCATGGGACGGATCTCTGGATATGGCAATCACTAGATGGTCCATCCTTTCGTCACACTTCCAAATTTTGTCTCTGTAATTCCTTCCATGGGTGTTTTGTTTCCTATTCTAAGAAGGGGCAAAGTGTCCATACTTTGGTCTTTGTTCTCTTTAGTTTAATGTGTTTAGCAAATTGTATCTTATATCTTGGGTATCCTAAGTTTCTGGGCTAATATCCACTTATCAGTGAGAACATGTTGTGAGAGTTCCTTTGTGATTGGGTTACCTCACTCAGGATGATGCCCTCTAGGTCCATCCATTTGCCTAGGAATTTCATAAATTCATTCTTTTTAATAGCTGAGTAGTACTCCATTGTGTAAATGTATCACATTCAAACTGGATTCTCTATATCAAAATTCTCCCTGATATCTCAGGTCTACCTGCACTGCACATAGCTGATGTTTTTCGCTATCCATGTTGGCATAGATGTTTTTGCTGATAAGGAGAGACCAAATAGAAAAAGATCAAAGTTTCAAAAATGATCCAGGAAAATTCAAAGCAGGAGGCTTCGGCCAAAGGTTTCCAAGAAATTTTGGAGAAATACACATACTTTGGAGTGTAGTCTGACTTTTTAGTCAGATTTCAAAAGTAAAGAATACAGCTTTCTAGTCACCAGAAGTGGGAAAAAATGGCTGTTTCCCTGACACCTCTGGATCCAGATTTCATGCCAAAATCTGATTCACAGTTATCCAAAGAATAAGAGAAAACTTTCCTATGTTGTATGTTAGCTATGTGTGGCTCAGCCCAGAAAGGTAAAGTTTTCCTGACAGACAGTCAGGGCAGACATTAGGTGTGCTCAAAGCCAGACTAGAAATCACTACAGAAAGATACACCACAGAAAGCCATGGAATATAGCCAGGGAGTCAACTCAGCTCCCAGGGCACCGTGTAATTGATTTTCCTATGTACTATAATGCTACAGAAATCTAAATCGATATATTTATTATCAATTCACTTATATCACTACTAAATTTTTAACGCTGCCCAAGGCTATAAAAGCTAAATAAAAATAAAATTGTTGATTTTCCTCACAATGTCTATTCAATAATGGCAATGCTTTCTGCGCTATGTTCTCAGAAACCTGGTAGTCTCTGATCCTCAGCCACTGTCCTGTGCCACTTTTATGATTGATATTACAGGAAAGTTTCTCATCTCGCATCTTCACCGGATAAAAGGTTCCTGCTGCTCTGAGTACATGATGAAAGAATTCCTTTCAAAGGCATCCTGTTGAAACTTCTTGCTAGTTTTCCCATAAGCTCATTAACTTGTTCTAGTGTTGACTAAAACTCAATTGACAGTTTCACGTCAAGATGTTCACGGCAATGAAGCTTTCATTTAAAGAGCCAGAATGGAGGTGAGTTGATACTCTCATCCCAGGTACCCCTTTCTGCTTGATGGGGCAGACTGCAAGAGTCAACATCAAACACTATCCATATGGAAGCCAAGAAAACAGACCCATGAATCCACCAGTAGTAAGCACACTACTGTCCAGTAGTCATCTATACTGTCTATGACTGAGCCTGGGACCTAGGCGTCATTCAGTAAATACTGCCGCATGAATTAACTAATCCTAAAAGAAATTCCGAAGTGAAACTGTGTTTGCCTTGTTTTTTTTTTTTTTTTTTTTTTTTTTTTTTTGTCAAATGTTACTACTTCATTGCATTTCAGCTTGGTTGAGACCTTGAATACTCTGGACCCCTCTGCTTTTTCCAAAATGTAATCTTTTCTTTATTTTACTTCCTCTGCACTGAACAGGAATCCCTAATTCTCTTTACTTTTTTTCCATATCTCCAAGCAGTCATGGTCCTCACAAAAATAGCACAATGGACACCACACAAAACAATGCCAGTAAACAATACATGAGAGTGAAAGTATGTCAAGAGCTACAATGTCTTTACTGTATGTGCAAGGTCTTCTGCTCTTGTAGAAACATAACGACTAACTTACATAAAAGAAAACTTTTAAATACTTTTCTACCATTCCTCCTCAGTGTGCAAAGATCATATAAGTATAATTTTGGACTATATTATGATTGAATGTTTGATTTTTAACATTCTCTTTGAATCTCTGACTTGAGTTTTACAAAAAGTCCTTTAATGAATTTTTGGTCTGGATTAAGACAGAAATTCTAGTAATAGCTGAAAGCTGCCTTTAATATAATTCTGCATGTAGTATTACATGTTTATGTGAAGTACCATTGGTAATAATAAAATCAAAATGTCAAACGACTCTTGAATGCATTGAAGATATTATATGTCCTGAAGTGTGAAATATTGAACCAGGGTTAAATAATTTATGTAGAAATAGATAAGCATATCCATTTTAGTATCTACATATATGTTTCATCTTTAATAAATTATGTTTGTGTTTGTATCCCGCATATGTGTGTGAGTGTGTGTGTATGAATTGAGCAAGTACAATCTATATTAAATGTAAACCGTAATAACTATCTGACCTAATTATTACCTAGACTTCAAGTCTGCTAGACTCTATATGGCCTTCAAACTAAATGTCTAGGAGTATGACCTAGTAGGTCATACTAGGACCTTATTCAAATGAAAAATCTTAGATCCACCTGAGACCTACTGAGTTAGAACATAAAATTTACATTAACAACTTCAGCTATTCCACAGACATTGCAGCATTAAACATGTCACAATGTGGTGCACCTATAATCCTTCTTCCCTATATAATTGATGTCTGTATCTCAGATAGATTATTTTTATACTTAGCAAATCATCGTAGATTGTAATAAACGAAAAGCAAAAGTTCTTATTGTTACTTCTTTCCCTTGAAGTATGCCTTTTTCTCCTGCATCCTTTATGAATAACTTACTCAAAAGAGGGATATTCAAAAGAAGGCCATATTTTCAGTAAGAGGGTCTAGGAGAATTGAAGTCTAGAATATAATTAGGTCATAAAGTCATTATAGTTTAAATAACACATAGACACACATGCACACACAGAGAGAGAGAGAGAGAGACAGAGACAGAGACAGAGAGAGACAGAGAGAGAGAGAGAGAACAGCACACAGACTCTACTGTTTCCCCTAAGATCCTCTTCTAAAGAAATCTCCAACCTGACTCTCTGTCAGTTATTTTTAATATTTGTTGGGTTGTCTGATGACCTCCATATAACGGATCACAGTGTGTATTTCTTGGCTCTTATTTCCACTGGTCTTCTCCCTGCATTCCAACACTAACCTTTCCTTGCTTTTTGAATAGCTCTCTTCCCTTGCCTGTCATGACACCATCCTGGGTTTTGTTCTACCCAACATATCATCCAGCTCTTACCTATCTGTTTTTCCTGGTTCATTTCTGCCGTTGCTATTGGATGCCTCTTTCTATAGATGGCCCCTGCCATGCAAGCTTACAGCTTCTCTTACATCTCACATATAGACAATTTTGAAATGTGTGTCTCTGATTCTGCTGAGATAAATCCATCAATAAAGCTGCCTAATGGACATGACGACTTGGATGTCTAAAAGTAACTTAAAAGTGAGATCAACATGTCTGTACCTAACCCCATACATGTATTTCTTCCAATTTCTGTAATTAAAATAAAAAAAACACAATGAGACTATTAGTATAATGAAACATGGAACCTAAAAATAATCTTTAGTATCTCCCATGTTAACTTAAGTGCTAATGTTATTAAGTTTACATGTAAATTATGCATATATGTGTATATATATGCATACATATTTATATATACATACAGGTATATATATGTGTGTGTGTGTGTGTGTATGTCTATGTGTGTGTGTGTGTGTATATATATATATATATATATATATATTAAATATATTAATACATTTTCCACTTTATTATCATGCTTTTAGATTCTGTTAAAGTCAAAATATACTAATCTTTCAATTACTTCATTCTTCCTTTCTGAGGCGGTTGAGGTACTTTTCTGTCTAATCTTTGTCTGGAAAGTTTCACCACCAGCAGAAAATCCCACTTCTTTATTTTAATCCATTAAAGCCCAGTTCCCTTCATATCTCAGCATCTTCAGGCTAGCTGCTCCTGAAGTCCAAAACTATTTCAAATCCCCTTCAGATTAATCTCCAAGCATGTATCCACTGCTCTGCACTAGGATCCATCATAACTCTATTTCTGTAACCAGTGCTGTGTTTTTGTACTTTCAGTGATTGCCCAGCTGATTAGCAAATAGATAAAAAGCTCACAGAGAGATGGATTACTCAAACAAGTAAGGACAATGCTGGGCTTAATTCCAAAGTCTCACTTCAACAAAACAAACAAAACAAAGGACTAGTAGTGGGAAATCCCTTTCTACTTTTTTCACAAAGGACAGATCTCCCACCTTTGGAGGGGCATGCACTCTTGGGCAGGTCAGTTTGAGGTTGTTATTTTTCATAGTGTGTGTGTTTAGAAGGTGGTGGTCAGGAATGCCTCTGGGTGGAAATTTTAGTGCTATGAACCAAGTTCAGTTTCAGGTTGCCTAAAAGGGAAGGACAGGAGGGTTTGGAAAGTTCAGCTGGCCTGGTAGAGAGGTCAGTTGAAGGTTACCCTCCAAGTCTCTCTAGAAGGCTTCTTCTGAAGGGAAAAGGAATTTAGGAGCAGATAGCATCCTTTAAAGAAGCCACAGTTTTTATCTTGCAACCATGATAGGTCCTAAAAATGCTAGCTAGCTAGTTATACTTGCACATATGGATGTACAACTACTGCATTCATATTTACTTACACCTCTTGCCTACATAGATCATGCACTCCTATAAGAACTTATCCTTGTTTCCTTTGGGAGCTCCTCAATGCACTCTAGAAACCAGCAAAATGCTAGCTACAAAACTGTTAATCAACAAATAACCATTGGTTGAATAAATAGCGTTCCTGATTAGAGGACCATTATAGTGCTCTGGAGGCCATTTATCCATATGCTGTATCGTCTGAAATCTGTCATTACTACTGAATGTAAAGCATTGTCATCTATTAATATACACTAATGTTAAAGTTTCCATATCTTTCTTGTTATTGTTATATTGGTGGTGGTGGTGGTGGTAAGGAGTATGTGTATGTGTGTGTGTGTGTGTGTGTGTGTGTGTGTCTCACTGAGTTTGAAACTCACCCTTTGATATAGGTTGGCTGGCTCATAGAAATTCCTGGGTCTGCTTGTCTCTGCTGCTCCTAACCCCAGGGCTGATATTGCAGGGATAGTAGACCCCTATGCAGAGCTCTTTATGTGGGCCACAGGGAATCCAAACACCCATCCCCCCACTTTCACAGCAAGCATTCTACACACTGAGCCATCTCCCAATCCCAAACCTTCTCCATCTTTTGTTTTAGATAATTTCCTTATTCTGCGAGTGCCTGCGTGAGTGTGTGCATGATGTGAGTGTTAGAGCCCATATGTAACAGTACACATGGCACAGTTAAAGGACAGTTTGTTAAGTAGGTTCTCGCCTTTTTGCCTCACTTCTTCTATATGTCATGATTTCCACTTATTATTTTTAAAGGGGACCTAGTAAGCTGTGCAAAAACCTAGTATTATTAGGAAAAAAAAAAGGAAAACCTAATTGATGATGTACAGAAAGACAAGAATGATTTTTTTTTAAAAGATGAGAAAAGTAATTAAATCTGTCCAGAAAGTCATTGAAAAAATCAAAAGCCTTTTGGCTGGTTTCTATTTGAATGGTTCCTTCCATGGTCTTAGAAATATCAGATCCACTAATACTGCAACTGAAATAGGTTTAAGCAGTCATGAAGCCAGCCCCTTCATTTCCAGTCCAGACCCCAAAAGCTCAGAGGCATGAAGAGGCTCTAAGCCCATGCAGCATACTCTGTATGAAAGTATGTAATCCATAGAAACTGTGGACTTCTACTTTATCCAAAGTTTATCTCCAGTAATAAAGATAATTTGTTTTTCCCCAACAGGAATAATTCCTTCACAAAATGAGAAAAAGATGAGAAATCATGTACATCCTATGCATTCAACTAGGCTTTATATCAATACATATCTCAGAAAAAATGAGTTTTACATATACATAGACAGAGTACAGATGAGTGATAAACTCCTGTCAGCCTATCTCTAACTAAGAAGTTATTGGCAGCTGTAGCTGCTGAAGGAGGGAGAATCATTCTTCTTTGGGAGTTTGGCTTTTAGTAGGATGCCTATAATTGGTGAATGATCCACACCCGTACACATATGGGCAGCACCGTTTGGTTATTTAAAAAGGTGTGGATACCTCTTTCCTCCTTAGAATGGGGAGCAAAATACCCATGGAAGGAGTTACAGAGACAAAGTTTGGAGCTGCAACAGAAGGGAGGACCATCCAGAGACTGTCCCATCTGGGGATCCATACCATAATCAACCACCAAACGCAGACA